>NC_090447.1:924845697-925145697 GCF_031143425.1 Pleurodeles waltl
TTCTAGAAATGATACATACACATTTAATTGCTCAAGTTCTTGTGGCATTGGTGCCATTTTTACTCTATTTTTAATTGCTCTTACAGGCATTTTATTCTCTTCTAAGTGGTCATTACAATATTTACATATTGATTCCTTTGTGTGTAAATGAAAATGTTTTTCTACAAATAGATATGCAGCAAATTCCTGCCACTCATCATTGTCATCTTGTTCAGTATTAGAAAAGAAAACTACACTATGAGTTTGGTTTCTGTAGTGAATGTATTGACAAAAAATACAAACATACTCAGAGCAGAGGGTCAGGTTTACTAAAAGGTGCATCACTGCATCACTTTAGAAATGCAGGGATGCACTGTATTTCCAAGAATATGGTGCACCCCTGTGTTTCCCCTGCGCCAGCGCTAAATTTAGTTGCCAGTACTAATGCAGACACCCTTGTACCATAGTGCAAGTGTGCCCGTGTTGAGGGGATTAGTTGTTTATGTCCAGAAAGGTGTCCCTTCCTGCACATAAACAATCTACAATGGTGATTTGTCACATAGCAGTAAAAAATCATGATTTTTGAATGATTGTTTATGTGCAGGAAGGTACACCTTACTGCACCTCAACATTCATTCATGGTATTTTGGTCTTTTTATGTGTGCTGCAAAAATACAACACACATGGATAAAGCAAAAAGTGAGGAGAAATAAAAGTATTCTCCTTGTTGTTCAATGCTAACGCCATCCCTGTGTACACCTTGCTTGTACTTCTTCAGCGATCATTTGTTCTACATTCCTTGGAACTATCTGTTCTTTTTCTAAGGGAGTACCATCCTTCGCTTCATAGCAACGATCACTTGTTTCAGCTGCATGTACTGATGTATTCTCTTGCAGGTAGCTCTCTTCATTAAAATCCGGTTTCATGCTAGATGCGTGGAACCATTCACCTTTAAAAACTTTACAAAAATAATTTTTCACAGTAAGCCTTTTTGTTAAAGTTGCTTTTGTCAAGTATATTACTGTTTTGTCTAGTGGCTTCATTCTGTTCAATATTAGAGTAAAAAGTTCCTTTTCAAAACAACTGCTTTATCTACTATACTCTCAATAAGCTGCTTCTGCTTATTTATAGCACTTCTCTTTTTATACTTGTTTATCCTTTTCAGCACATTTTGTATTACTCTAGTTTGAAACATTTTTCCTCTTATCTCTTTAAACTGTTTTTGTCTCCAAGTGAATTCCTTCTTTTCTGATTGCATTTTCTACTTTACCAGCATGTATTCCTTCCCTTTTATGATTTGATTTACAACTTATTTTTTCAATGGACACATTTTTTTTCAATTTGCAACTTTCAACATACTTTTTTTAGAAAGTCCTTAGTGCTCCAACCAGCTGTTCTTTTTTCCTTGTTCATATTTTCCACCTTATCTGGTGTTTTACTGTCAGTTTGAATTAGGTAATATTGTTTCCTCTGCTTCCTTTTTCTTTCTCTCTTATTAGGCATTCTGATTGTCTTTTTTTCAGTACAATTGAATATCTGCAAATCACGTGAAAAATAAATGTACCTCTGCATATGAGACCCAATTAGCTCTGCTAGGGTGATCACTACGAACTACACGTGTCTTAGTGATTATCTAATAGAGTAACACATTATTTGTAATTAAAGTAGACTTTAACACTTTACAAATGTATCTTTAATGTCAATTCAAGGTAAGAGTAAAAGTGCAAACTCAGCCTCTGCATTAGCAGGGTGACATCATGTTTTAAGGAGTAGTTGTTTGTATGGCTGACTATTTTGTGCCAGTACCTGGCTACATATCTGAGTGAGTGTATGAGTCCCTCATTATTTTGCCATTGGATGTGTAGGTAAATTGGAGAGTATATCACTGGTTCTTTTATGACTCTGTGAATCTGTAAATGTGTCTCTAAGTGATTATGTAAATAAATTACTTGCTGTGTTGGTAAGTACAATAGTATGTAACTCTGTGTGCAATTCACTCTGATACTGGTGACTACCTAACTTCTACCGAGTTATGTGCTTGAATTTATAAGTAACCATCTCACTATCTATCTAAAATGTCTATACCACTATGTGTGTCACTGTAAGGCTGTGAGAGCTGGATGTGAGACTGTCTGTCTGGACGTGTGAGTAGGTGTCAGAATGCCTGGGTTTAAGAGTGGCTGTGAGAGTGGTTAAGTGTGAGACTGGTTGTGACAGACTCTCTCTAGGTGTGAAACTGAATGTGAGAGTGGGTGTGAGAGTGCGTGTCTGGGTGTGACAGTGGGGGAGAGACTCTGGGGGTCATTCTGACCCTGGCGGTCATCGACCGCCAGGGTCGACGACCACGGAAGCACCGCCAACAGGCTGGCGGTGCTTCCTTTGCTATTCCGACCGCGGCTGTAAAGCTGCGGTCACCCAGCCGGGTCCGGCGGTTTCCCGCCGGATTTCCCCCGGCTGGGAGAATCCGCCATGGGGATTCCGACCCCCTTCCTGCCAGCCTGTTTCTGGCGGTTTTCACCGCCAGAAACAGGATGGCGGAAACGGGTGTCGTGGGGCCCCTGGGGGCCCCTGCACTGCCCATGCCACTGGCATGGGCAGTGCAGGGGCCCCCTAACATGGCCCCAGCAGAATTTTCACTGTCTGCTTTGCAGACAGTGAAAATCGCGACGGGTGCAACTGCACCCGTCGCACCCCTGCAACACCACCGGCTCCATTCGGAGCCAGCTTCTTTTGGCGGTCGCCTGCCGGCCCAGCGGGAAAGTCGAAATGGCCCCCGCGGTCTTTCGACGGGGGAAGTTTGGCGGGCGGCAACCGCCGCCCGCCAAACTCGGAATGACCCCCTCTGTGTATTGATATAAACTGGGTGTCAAGGCATCTGTCTAAATGCAAGGCTGGATTTCTCTAGGTGTAACAATGGGTGTTTGAGTGTTTGTGTGGATCTGAGAGTGGTTGTCAGAGCTTCTATCTAGGTATGACAGTGAGTCTGGGATAGTCTATGTATATATACATCTGAAAGTGAGTGAAACAATGTATGTCTGTGTGCGACAGTGCTTTTGTGAGTATGTCTTTGTGTGAGTGTGTGTGAGAGTGTCTATCTGGGTGTGAGAGTGGGTACGAGGTAGTATTTCTTGTGAGAGTGGATGTTAGAATGTGTCTCTTTTTTTGTTAAGAGCTCTATTAATACTACAATAGCCTGCACATTGCATTTATAAATGAGCGCAGGACTCCACAAGCGTATTTGTAAGTCAGTGAGACTTAGAAAGATAACCATAAGAATGAGAAGAGGGCCATACCTTTGCACTCAGTTACATAGAAAGTTAGTCCAAATGCATGGTGCACGAGTCTTGAGGACCAACCCCCTAATCCTCAAAACACCAGGACAGATTTCTGGTAAAACAAAATTGGTGATGGACTCAGCACTCATATGTATTCAATGTTGTAAAAGAGATTTTTTTTTGTATATCACATATCCTTGTGAGATGCCATATATTATAACATTCCACCAGTCAAATCTTCCTAGAAAATCTTTACTTGTTCATGACACTCATAATCCATAAATATATTCTTGTAGAAATCAAACTAGGCATAGCCAACGCGTTTCATCCTTACGGACTTCTTCTGGGCTAGAACCATTCCAAAAACATATATAACGTAAATACGTACATACATATATAAATATATAGTACAAAACATTTAGGTCTAAAATCTTATTAATCCTTCTATTTACAATATTCTAATGCCGCCATTATCTTCTAACAGTGCGCCCTATACTGGAATATACTTTTCTTGCACCCATATTTATTATCAACCTTTCAAGGGGCACATTTGTTTGTATCTATCATATCCCATTTACTATATCATTATGTATCGTGTATGGTCCTTAGAGCAGTAGACAGACAGGGGATGTATTTCAATTATCTGCTCAGAAACATCTTATAATATCATGATTAGCATTCCACAATTGCTCGAGTATATGGGCAAACTAATCATATGAATTTCATCTTGGCAACAAATCATAGAGATATTACTACATTTCTTTATCATTGTTCTTATGATCCAAAGTGAGGGATAGCACCTATCTAAACCGCAACAGGGCAAATGTAAATATGGGGGCCATTTTAAAATGTAGCAATCGTATGTGTTAAATATTATGTTCCACCTGATGTTGTGTTATCTCACAACACAACAACCTTGCTTATTCAAAAATATACTTTAAGATCTATACATAATAAATTTTCTGTTTAGAACATCATGTGATATCATGATTCACATTCCACATTTCCTCAATTATGTGGGCACAAAATGATTGTGCAAATTTCATCTGGCAACACACCCCCAAAGATAGTATTACATTTATTATCATCATTGTTAGAATCAAAAGTGATAAATAATCCATATCTGGACCGCAAACGAACATGCGTAAATATAGCAGCCATTTTGAAGTATAGTAATAATATGTGTTAACCATTATGTTATGCCCAATATTATATTGATGCAAAACTCATTTACTAATGCATCAATATTATAAACTAACACACAAATAATTTAACCAAATGGTTGGTCTCAAACATGATACATGATATTATGACCCAATATCACTCTAAGTATACTGTCACCTCACCCTCCAAAACCGGCAGATACATTAAATTAAACTCTCTATTCATATTCATGTTTTATTCTGCACTGACTCATACCTTCAAATTAAAGTTTCTGATGTCCATTGTAGTAACATCCCATCTGGCGACAAACCGTAAAGATATTGTCAGGTTTACTTGCGTCATTTTTATAGTCCAGAGAAGTGGATAACACCTGTGATTTTCTTCCCAGACCGCAATCAAACGTACGTAAATGTGGCAGTCATTTTGAAATGTTATGAACGTATGAATTAAGCAGTATGATATATGCGATATTGTGTTAATACACAATTCGTTTGCTCAATCGAAAATATATTTTAGAATGTGTACGTAATCATAACATAGACGCAGTAGCATACTCCTCTAAGACCTTCATTATTTCTTCCAGACCATATTGTCATCGTTAATCAAATATTGATATTATGAAATGACACACTATGGATTTTATCAAAAATTGTTAATCTGAAATATTGAATAATTTCCAACATAATATAGCGACCCAATATACCTTTTAATCTACTAGCGCTTTACTCTCCAGTAAACATGCAATCGATTTAAACTCCCTATTTGTAACTCTAGCAATCATGGCAGCCATCTTGAAATGTTTTCGTCTATCAAGATGGAAAAGTACAATATACATAGATCTCTAATTATGTGTGCTACATGCCCTATGTTGTTTCTGATACCTCAACCAAAATGGAATTATGTGCAACAACCATTTTAGAATATAATATAATATTAATATGTGATAAGCTACATCTATGCTGATCACAAAACTTCAAAAAAACATGCATCTAAATTATACTAATTTCTTATATATGTATCAATCTTAATGGTCATCATTAATTTCTATATCCATAATCAACACAAATCTTCATAAATAAATGCTTAACAATCTACATGAATTACCAATGCTTGGATGAGAGAAATCTAAATTACCAATGAAAGTGAAAATCAAGAAGGAGATGACATATTTGTTAGATGTACAAAAACCACATACTTTGTCCATAGTGTACCAAGCTATCATTCAAATTCTTGTTCAGACCCTCATATTCTGTTCGTAAACGACATATCCATCTTGCCTCTGCTTGCCTAAGTAAGAGTTCCCTATTTCCTCCTCTGTCATGATGTGGCACATGTTCCAAACCATGAAAACATATTTGAGTGTTAGTAGGATGGATTAGTTGTATGTGAGTGGCCATAGAATATCTCACATCGCCATTTTTTATGGGCCTTACATGTTCCTTCACCCTCGTTTTCAAACTTTGAATACTACTGACTACATATAATTTTCTGCATGAGCATCCTAACACATGCACTACATGAGTGGTTTTGTAATTGATGGAAGATTCAACGGTGTATTGAATCTGAGTATTATATCTAAACTTCTTTATTTTGTTGATTACTATTTGGCATATAGAGCGCCCCCACACATAAAGAAACCTTTAGGTTTTTCTGGCAACCATGTTCCTACATCTAGTTTAGTATGATTACCTTTAACGTAGCTAGGACACAATATATTTCTTAATGGATTGCCCCTACGATAAACTTTTTTTTTTTTTATAAAGTCCCTTCCGGTAATGTTGATGAATCTATACATTAAAAATGTGGTTACTGTATATATTGTATTTTGTGATATAACATATACTTTACCTACTTTTCTTTACTTCTCTCTTTATGCATTCTTCTCTCAATGTAAATCTCCTATCCAATCTTTTAATTTAAGTTTTGACCCTTCGAAGGACACCCTCATCATATCCTCTATTCTGGAATTCCAACTCTATTGCCAAGAGTCTATTTTCAAAATCTTTTTCTTGACTACAATCACGTCTAGCTCTTACCATTTCACTATATGGTATTGATGCAATAGTCTTTTTAGGATGAGCACTCGTAGCGTGTAGTACACTAGTACAGGCAGTGGGCTTTTTAAAAACATCACTATTAATTACATTATCCTGTATATATATATGTGTAAATCCAAAAAGTCAATTTTAAGTTCATCAGCTTTACATAAAATCTGTTTTTATTTAAAAAAAAAAAAAGCATACTATGTCAAAAGATCAGTTATACTACCATTCCGTATAATAAGGATATCATCTACATAACGTCCATAAAAAATAATGTTGTCTATCCATTGATGTGCTTTGGGAACCCAGGCATGCTCGGCCTCAAACAAACCCATAAAAAGGTTTGCATAAGAAGGAGCAAACCTAGAACCCATTGCAGTACCCCTTTCTGTAAATACCATGTCCCATGATGCAGAAAGTCATTCTTAGTCAGAATCATCTTATCTATATCTAGTAGCATAAGCGTATGTTCCAAAAAACTAGCATTACATTTATAGAGATAAAACTTCAATGATTCAAACCACACTCCATTTGTATACATATGTATAGCTTTCCACATCCATGGTTACAAAAGTAAGATCAGTATTAACTCATGGAAAGTCCTCTAATTTATTAAGTAGATCTTTGCTATCCCTAAATAGGACTGTTAGGGCCAGATGTAAGAAGTCGTTTGCATGGTGCAAACTGCGAAAATCGCAGTTTGCGCCATGCAAACGGCCTAAGGCGATGCACATTTACAAATTGCGAGTTAGTATGACTCGCAATTTGTGAATGCGACTCGCAAATAGGAAGGGGTGTTCAATTCAGAATTGCTTTGTGACCGCGAATGCGGTAGCAAAGCAACTCGCAGTTACCACCAGTGCCACACTGGTGGTAACTCATTCGCAAAAGGGAAGGGGTCCCCACGGGACCCCTTCCCCTTTGTGAATGTTGCCCAGAATGTTTTTTCAGAGCAGGCAGTGGTCCAATGGACCACTGCCTACACTGAAAAAACGAAACAAAATCAAACCGTTCTGCATCCGAGATTGCGACTCGGAAATTGCGAGTCGGACAGACTCGCAATTTCCGAGTCGCCATCTCGGAGTTTGCTACATGTGGCCCTAAGTTCTTAACAAGAGGTTGCAGGAAGCTATCGACATATTCTGCCATGTGTTCAGTAGGAGACCCATTACCCAACATAATAGGTCTTCCTGACAGAAAAGTCCCTGATTTATGAAACTTGGGAAGGATATATATGCATGGAAATCTCGGATGACATACTCTCAAATATTTATACTTATCATCAGTGAGTAAACATGATTCATGCCAATCTAGACGTTTGGCATTGATCTGTTGTTATATCTCTATTGTGGGATTATTTTCAAATTTCTCGTAACAAGTTACAATTAATAACTGCCTTTCAATTTCTTTTAGATAATCGGTCTCATTCATAAGTACAATATTACCGCCCTTGTCTGCCTCACGTATAACTAAATTTGAATCATTTTTCAAGATGTTCAGAATTCCTTTTTCTCTTATTGTTAAATTAAACTTATGTGTACAGTTCTTAACATTATAGTGCAAATCTTCAATTTTATTCAAATCTTTGGTCACTCTACGATGAAATTTGTCAATCACTTTGTCTTGTGTACTTGGAGGTATAAATTTCGATGGAAGTTTCAAGCAGCTATGTGTTCTCATATTTTCTTGTATATCAAGATCACTTGCTACATGAATTAAATCACCCACTTCCTCCATGTCATCTATTGTAGCAATAGTATGTCTATCCTTTAAATCTGCAATTGAAAATCTAGATACACATGAAGCGTCAAAAGGAGGGTCACATTTAGTGGGATGCTCTTTGAAGTATTTTTTTAATTTTAGATTTCTTACAAATTTGAATAAATCCACATGTAAATCCACAAAGTTACATTTTTCACTTGGACAAAAACTTAAACCTTTGCCCAAAACTCATCTTTCCTCTTTGGTTAGAGCTCTTGCATAATCATTGCCATCACAATTAATTTTTCTTTGTTTCTTATCCTTTAAATATAGCTGGTAACAGGATAAATTCTTCTTTAGAATCTCATAATTCTTCTGCATAGCCTCTGATAAATCTATCTCTTTTATTTCCTTCTCAAGATAACTGATCTCTTACCTCCTTTTCTTTACTCTTCTATCTGAATTTGTTACTAAAATACCCATCATTTTATAAGATGCCTCATATAATAAGCCTTCCTCCCATTCCTGTAAAAGGTCTGCCTCCAGATCCTCAAAATTTCAAAACATCAAAATTTTAAGTCCTCTTGGTATTTGTTTGTTCTCTATGTACTTCTTTAAAGTGGCTCCATCCCACCACTTTGCCAACTCCTGCTTTTTCAATTTCTCCAAATTCATGAACTTGGCTTTTAATCTATCCTTTCTGGGTAAATTAATTGTCTGTGTTTTCGATTTCAATGTGTTCTTCACAAAAAGATCCCCCAGTAAGCCTTGCGATTATCATCAAACTCCATTCTATGTTCTTTTCTTTGAAATATCTTGAGTGAAAGTGCAGACAACTCCCAATCAGTAAACCATATGGCAGTCCTCGGACCGCTAAACTCATAATGACGGCCTCATTGTTTATTGGCAACATAACTGCTGCCTCCCAGTGTGTTTGGATCTAAAAGCAGCCTTCTTGCATTCTGCATAGCTGTGTCAGTGTCTATTACGTTTTCTTAATAGAGACAGAAGTTGAACTATGGGTGGGACACTGCTTATATATGTGAGAATAGGAGTGTGAAAGTCCATCTTTAACTCTTAGAAGGATATGTTTAATGTTTTGACCACAAAGCACCATTCTCTATCACCTACCAACAAACTAGCTGAATGCTCCATTTACTGTAGTAAAACCACATAATAAGATTTCTCTAGTGCCCTTTGTAATAGGTACTCATGCTGACAATACAAGTGCACACTTAGGTGCATATTTATACTTTTTGACACAAAACTGCACTAACGCAGTTTTGCGTCAAATTCCTAGATGCATGGTAGCACCATTCCAAAGCCGCAGCTGTGCACCATATCTATGGATTGACACATGCTGGCACTAAGGAATGGCTAGTGTAAAAAAAAATGATGCTAGCCGGTGGGGATGGCAGTAGGGACGAAGGCACTAGTGGGTTAGAAATTACGCTAAGGTGTTTAGCGGCAATAAATATGCCACTAACCACCTAGCGTAATTTGCTGAAGCAATAGCACCCAAATATAACTCCTGTATCAGTAAAGACAGGAGTCATGCCCACCACCCCAATGGCAAGTATAGGGGACCAGTGTCACCTGGGTGAGGCCATAAGACCCAGTGCCATGCAGGGGGCCCCATATCAGGGGCCCCCAATGGCACACAAAAAATTAAAAAAAAAAAATACTTACCTATAACAAGTAATTGCCACCAAATTAACAACTATAGGGTACGGGAGCAAAGCTTGGCGTAGAAGAGATGGTGACACTCTGAATAAAATAATTTGAGAAAGTGTTTAAGTCTTTATTCCAACTATGAGAAACTCTTCCCAAGCTCAAATTAGGCTAGAGTTTGGGTTTTTAAATCAAAATATAGCCAGGAAGCACAGTTATATTAAAATTTGGAAACACCTCCAGTTAACAAGGGGAAATCACCTATGCCAGCACTCTGGAAGGAGATTAGTTTGAATCCCAGATCCAAATCTGGACAGTATTTAGACAAGGCTCTGTGAGATCTGGAGGTACGGAAATTGTGGGATGAAAGTATCACCTATCAAGCTTTTAACAAATATTTTAATTGAATAACAAAGAGGAAATCAGTAGTTTTGGATAAGAATTTATTAGAAATCAAATCACATTCATGGATGGTAATAAATGAATATAAAACCCTAAAATATCAGCCATATTTGGAGGTGGGGTGGTCAAAAGCTGACAAAGACTCTTTTATTAAAAATCAATTTGGCCTTATTCCAGGTGGCATCCACTCAGTTCCCTGAGAATGTACTCCTGCAATCCCCCAGTGTAGGCTCTGTGATTGTGGAGTGGATGACGCCATCCATTTGATCTGTATCTGTAATGGTTTATTGAATGAGTCACTATTGAAGTCAGCCTTTAATCAATCAATCAAAAGAAATTGTAGAGCGCGCTACTCACCCGTGAGGGTCTCAAGGCGCTGGCGGGGAATCAGGGGGGGTAGCAGGGAGGGTTACTGATCGAACTACCATGTCTTGAGGTTCTTTCTGAAAACCAGGAGGTCTTTGGTTTTGCAAAGGTCAGTGGGGAGGGAGTTCCAGGTTTTGGGGGCGAGGTAGGAGAAAGACCTGTCTCCAGTGATGGTGCGTTGGATGCTGGGGACTGTGGCTAGGGCGCGGTCTGCTGATTGGAGGTTGCGTGTGGGAGTGTGGAAGGTAACTCTTTTGTTGAGGTAGGTTGGGCCGGTGTTGTGGAGAGATTTGTGTGCATGGATGAGGATCTTGAATGTGATTCTCTTGTCTATGGGGAGCCAGTGAAGGGATTTGAGGTGTGGTGGGATTCGTTCGTGGCGGGGGAGGCCCAGGACGAGGTGTGCGGCTGTGTTCTGGATTCTCTGGAGTTTGCGTTTGAGTTTGAGTGTGGTGCCAGCATAGAGGGCGTTACCGTAGTCCAGTCTGCTGCTGATGAGTGTGTGGGTTACTGTCTTTCTGGTTTCTGGGGGAATCCATTTGAAGGATTTTTTTAGAGTGCGGAGTGTGTGTAAGCAGGAGGAGGTTAGAGCATTGATTTGCTGTGTCATGGAGAGGGAGGTATCAAGGATGATGCCAAGGTTGCGTGCGTGGTTTGCAGGAGTGGTTGCAGGGCCTAGGGCGGTGGGCCACCAGGAGTCATCCCATGGGGTTTTGTTGGGGCCGAAGATGATGATCTCGGTTTTGTTTGAGTTGAGCTTGAGGTGGTTAGTGGTCATCCAGTTGGCGGTGTCGAGGAGAGCGGCGTGTAGGTTGGTTTTGGCGGTGGTGGGGTTGCGGGTGAGGGAGAGGATGAGTTGGGTGTCATCTGCATAGGAGAGGATAGTGATCCCATGTGCTCGGAGGATGTTGGCTAGGGGGATCATGTAGATGTTGAAGAGTGTGGGGCTGAGGGAGGACCCGTGGGGGACTCTGCAGGTGATCTTGGTAGTGTTGGAGTGGAAGGGTGGAAGGCTGACTCTCTGGGTCCGGTCAGTGAGGAAGGAGGTGAGCCAGTCTAAGGCTTTGTGGCGAATTCCTATGTTGTGGAGGCGTGTGCGGAGTGTGTGGTGGCAGACGGTGTCAAAGACTGCGGAGAGGTCTAGGAGGAGCATACGGTAATGTAGAGAAGTGGTGATCGCCTGTTTTAAACCACTTGATAATATTTTACATGCTAGACGTACAAAGGTTTTACGTTTGACATCCCAAAAATTATTATATGCTGAGCAACAGGACAATTAAAATGAGCATCAGCTCAAAAATTACTTATGTTACAGATGTTTGACGTATGACTCCACGTCTATGAGGCAGGTCGGTGAGAAAGACATGTGACAAATCTTTTATATTAATAATCTTTGTTGGTCATAAACTGTGAATTTTTGAGGATCATTGTGGACTCTGGTTTCCTGCACAGCATCCTATGAAGCATCATAATATCATTAAAGCATTAATTTAAATGTAAATGACTTGGGATTTCATAAAACAGTATTTACAAATCGTATAGGATGATGGTTGGGAAAAAAATGAAAAATTCGGCACCTCAATATTATTTTGATGAGAAACCTGGACTAGGGGAGTAAGACATTGTATGCACTTTAATGCAAAATTGATAGAAAGTCTGGATTATAATGTATATATGACAATAAGGAAAATGTTAATAATATTAAAATTAGTGGTTTATATTTTAAACATGTATAATATGTAGATAACTATGGTCGTTTGCACAGAGTATATTAAGTAAGTTAATTGTGAAGGATTTTTTTCAGACAGCAATAGATGGTACTTATTAGTAATTGGTATGAAGTTATTCATTTTTCTTTTCCGATTGCATGATGTATTGTTTTAAAGTAACTATGCATTTAATAAACGTACTTAATAGCAAACAGGCAAGCTCTATAGCTTACCTATGGGCTACCTAAGGGTTGACTCTTCTGTTGTAAAAAGGAACTGTGATCTTATTTTACTGATTAGTATACCTTTCTTAATTGTTATCATATAGAGATTATTTATATTCCTTTTAGTGCCTATGAACATACTACTAATTCTCATATACTTAATTTACAATTATCCCTGTAGTAACACATTTTAATTTAAAATATATGATACTACACTTACCTGTTAAGTATGTTCCTTGCACTATATGTTCGTCTCTCAGTATTAGTCTGAATTTCTTCTCACTTAAAATATGCAAAAGCCAAGCAGAAGAATGGCAACCTTTTCAAATTTGCTTTCAAGATTACTCAATCACAAAGCCTATCAGAATCTATGCTATACATCTTCTGACTGCATATCATAGTTAACCCTTTCCAACACTCTTCAAAATTAGCCCGATTCCATTTCTGTTTTTGGTGGATCTGTAGATCCATTGTGGTGCTCAGAGTGGCCCTTGTGTAGATTTGTGGTTAGATCCGCAGTTCCATGCAGGAGGACGAAATTTATTTTTAGTGAATATTGTAAAATAATGCAATGCATATTTCTCTTTGAATAAACCAATGTATTGTCACCTAAACATACTTTTAACCCTTTTTTCCCAGTGGAACTATAACTACCAAATCACAGTCTAGTCTTTATATAACCTTCATTCATGCTCCTCTAGCTGTGCTAACATGGCAATGTAGTTAGTAACATTCTCTTGCAGCAGTAGGTCACGAGTTCACAAAAGTTTCTGCAAACACAATGCTTACTTTTAAATGAAAAATAGCAGGTGTGGTTGACTTTTTCAAATAATACATATTTCACAAACAGCAACACTTTTTCTGCTTTCTCAAAAGCCAATCGAACATCTCTTTTCTTTTCTCACTATATGACTACGCACCTTTATTTAACAACATATTTAGAACAATCATTAAAAACTGTCGTTTTTAACTAGTACCCTACATTTTCAACTACATTTCTGCATTTTAACACTGCTACATTCAGCTGCAGCCTTGTCCTGAGTGGTACTCCATCTTCCCTCTAGAATGCCCAGAGTGTGGATTGGGGTTGCAGCAATGTGTTTTGGGCTAGAGCGAGTGCTAGAAGCAGTAACATTGAGAGACCTTAGGATTGTGCACTGTGGTGGCAACAACCTAGGCACAGTGGAAGGGGTAGTATTGGAAATCTTATTGAAGAATACCTTTGGAAAATTAATGGCACTTTTCCATCACACTGCCTTGGTTTTTTCTAACATTTGCCAAAGGCAGAAGTGGAAGTGGTCAAGTAAATTTTGTTCACAAATAGGCAAATACAGAAAAATATTAATAATACTATATCTGCATTCCTCAGTGTTAGAAATGGGGTTTCTTGTTGGCAGTTAATTTGCACTCTGTCCAAGCAGGGACACTCACTCTAGTAAGGGTAAGGGAGATATACAGCTCAGATAACCCCTGCTAACCCCCTTGGTAGCTTGGCACAAGAAGTCAGGCTAAACTCAGAGGCAATGTGTAAAGTATCTGTGCAAAAAACACACACAGGGGTGGTCTGGCCATGCTGAAAGATGGCCACTTGAAGTTTGAGCTCTGCGCTACGGAGGGGCCCGGGCAGAGATGGGGGGATGGTTCAGAGCGGCAATCTAAAACCCAATGGGCAGCCTGAGGAGTGGTGTCACTGCAGTGCTCAGGATGGGGCGCTCTACAACCGTGAAGCCCTGTTTATTACTGTGCAGCGGGATGGCGGCCTAAACCTCTGGGACACAGCAGCATTACGAGCTGGCCACAGATGAGGAGGTGGGGCTGAGGCCTACCGCCCTGGAAAAGCAGCGTACAGGCTGCAACAGCCGTGTTCCGCTCACCCCACTCCCTCCATCCCTCCACCCCCATATGAACTCACCACTGGGGGGGTACCACTACCGGAGCTGTACGGCAAGAT
Source organism: Pleurodeles waltl (assembly GCF_031143425.1). Taxonomy (NCBI): domain Eukaryota; kingdom Metazoa; phylum Chordata; class Amphibia; order Caudata; family Salamandridae; genus Pleurodeles; species Pleurodeles waltl. The sequence continues at coordinate 924,860,182 of NC_090447.1, forward strand.
AGGAGGCAGCTTACGCACCTGAGTCTTATGTGCGCGACCCCTGGGTCGATTTGGATGCCTCTCCTCGATGCTGCTGTCCCATCTGGCCACTGGTGGGGACTGAAGTCCGTCTGAGGCACTGAGGGCCGGCCGCAACTATCACGGCGGGAGCGGCCTCCCGGTCCACTCCCAAGCCCCACTGCTGGTGCAAGGGCGTACACCTGGAGGATAGCATGCCCCTCCACCCTCTTTCTTCGTGGCCATAGTGTGCTGACAACTGGACCATGGTAGGCAGCATCACTGGGAGCTTGCCATCTTTCCTCCCTCTCCCTCCCACCTCTCGTACACTGCAACAGGTGGAGGCGAAGATATGCAGAGACCCGGACAGCTGGGGGCTCATCTCCTACCAATTCCTGCCTTTACTTTGCCATCTCCCCCACACTAACTTGGAAAGTGGGGCATTTTTCTGATAGCTGACCATCAGAAGACTAGAGCACGGGACCAAACCTAACCCTATTTACTCCTCCAACACTACAGCCCAACAGTACAAACAATCCTGAGATGGCCACTGGAAAGTCTGGTGATAAACCCTCCGATAATCAGGCGAGGCAGCTTCTATTCTCTGAAGCCCTACATCATTCCCATCCGGCGGACCCGTCTCAGGACGCCCAACTGATAACCTCGCTCACTGTAATGGATCATGCAGAGCAATGCACTACCATGGATCACATCCTTCAAGAAATCACAGCAGTGGGCTCAGGCTAGAAGGGATGGACTCTACGATATGAGCATTGGCGGCAGAGACCAAATCCAATCCAGAGACTCTGACCTGGAGCAACGTGTCGTTGCGGTTGTGGATCGCCCCAATACTGTACCAGACCGAGACAGAGAACTTCTCTTCCTCCGCAGTAAGCTTGTTGACTTGGAGGACAGGAGCTGCAGGGACAACGTACGCTCCTTTGGCTTTCCGGAGCATGTTGAGGGGGTGGATGTTCAGACATTTCTTAAAGAAACCCTCCCTACTCTAACGGGCATATCCTTTGACCCTTCAATGGAGTTCCAGAGGGCGCATCGACTGGGTCCAAAGAGGGCTGAGGATTCACGCCGTTCGCGTCCTATCAAATCTTGCCTCATGCGCCACACTCAAGCCCGACAACTCATCTCCACTGCGTGCACCCAGGGACCATTCCACGCTGATGGCTATGAGATCCATGTTACGGCAGACTTCTCCAAAGAGACAAATGAACGCCGCAATGCATTTTAATCACTCTGCCCTCACCTACGCCAATTAGAGGTGAAATATGTTCTCTTTGAACCAGCTCGGATGTGGATTACTAAAAACGGACAATCTCAGGACTTTTACGACCCAAAAGACTTATGGCATTACCTCGACGACCTGCGTCCAAGTCCATTGACACGACTCCACAGATTTTACCTGCTGAGGTGCCTCCGAACTCGTCAAATGTCCCAATTCCTCGGATACCCGATCCCTCAGAAACAGAGGGGTTCCTCAAAGAGGCAGAGGTCAGTTGAAATATCCGAGACTCCACAGCAACAGGGGTAAGGTACTCCTGGCTGTGGCTCATCATACTCAGCAGACGGACACAGACAAATCTCTCTCTCCATTGAAGCCAAGTCCCGCCTCTGCTTGAACCCTTGAACACTTGAACATTTGGACTCTTGATCCTATGGGAACCCCCTAAGGATGACAAGCATGGGGAGCCACGGAGAGTCCAGTCTGTGAGTACCACACCTGGTTCCCGTCAGAAGGCAAAGAACACAGTCAATCGTTTCTACTATATGTTTATCAATATGTGCATCCTAGTCCCCATAGATCCGTCTCCTTGGCTCATACTTCCATTGTTTAGTTGTTCTGCCTTACTATATTAATGTATTGTAATAACAAAGGAATAATATCTCACTGTTATCCTGTCCCCATGCTTGGCCTATATTGGTTACTAGTTACTGGCTATTGGTTGATTGCATCTTCTCCTTTTGACATAACACTGCATTGTCATTTGCCCATAACATACTCTGCCCCCTCTTAATACCCTCTCCTACCAGCCCACTTTCCCTCACCCTTTTCCTAGTGTTTGTGACGGAAGGGCTCCGCTCACACAGTAAGATGTTGTCTAAGGTTATCATCTCCATGCCGTAACTCATGCGGCTCCAACTGGGGACGATATATGATATATGACCTATAACTGCAGATGTCGGACTAATCTTCATGCTTTCCCTAACCGCTAATTTAATGAATCCCCCCTTCAAGCCTCCTCATCCTTGCCAAGACGACTGGGTTTCCACTGCTGCTGATGCTTGCACAAACTCACCTCCCTTTTTCCTTCCACCTTTCCATTTCCCCTCTGCCCTTCATCTCCCCTCCTTCCCTCCCACTCACTGTGTCCCCTCCCTCCTCCACATATTAAGAAAACTTGTGGAGACGGGCAAGCGGACAAGATCTCAAGTTCTTCCCCTATGCATGGATTTCTTCAGAACCCATCGGCGATCCTCACCTCCGTAAACACACAGCCCTCTCAATCTGCCCCTGAACTCCCTTATCTGACCCCCCTCTCAGGCACCAGTTCCTTCTATCCTCTCACTGGCTTGAGACCTCCTTTGTCTCCCTCCCTTGGCCCCTTCTCGCCTCCAGGGGGTGCGTGTCCCATCAGGTTTAGACCCGCAGTTCACAGCTCTGAGATTTGCAAACCCTAACACCTCTAAGGTTAGACCCCCCCTAACTCACCTACCCCTAACCTTTCCTATCCCTCCCTTCTTTCTCCCTCTTTCTTCTAATCCACCTCTCACCTCTGATACCCTTCTCCCATCTATTTCCATTTCCCTCACCTCTGCTCCTCACTTTTTCCTCCCTATCTCCTACAGTCCCTGTGGTCCGTTGCTGATGATACACCCAGTGCCCCCTTTGCCCTGCTTCTTACCTGTACCCAAATTCTTCCTCCCCTCTCTCTTTTCCCCATCTCTCTCATACATATTCTGTAAGCCCCATCTCCGCTCCTCATTCCTACCTTCACAATCTTCCAGCATTCTCCTTCAACATGCCCCCTCCCCTCTCGTTTCCTACCTCTTTTCTCTTCATCCCCTTCCCTCCACCTAGTGCAGGTGCATGCTACCAATATGCCTGCTGGGACTGCTACCCCTCATCGTCCATTGCAAATCCCATCTTGGAATGTCCATGGTATGACCCGCTATGTAAAACACCAAAACGTACTCTCCTATCTGCGGTCTAAACACACAGACATAGCCCTCCTACAGGAGACACATCTCAATGCTATAGAACGCCGCAAGGCAAATCCCAACTGCGGTCGCTCATATCCACTTACCTACAGGATAATCAGGGCTCAGTCAACTCCCAGAGAGTACTGTGGTCGGCCGCAAAAGCTACCTTGCGTGGGCAGATGATGAGAGACGCGGCGATCTCAAACTGGCAAAAGAAGACTTGGCAAACTGAATTAGAACGTAGTTTTGCAACTCTTTATCAGGCATACACGAAATGGCCTTTGCTAGCAACATGCCGACATCTGGAACAGGCTAGAATGGCCCTTAATGAATGAAATACCTCCCAGGCAGAATATGCTTTACAGCACCTGCGAGGACGGCACTATGAACATGGCGAAAAAGCGGGCAGGCTCTTGGTGGCCCAATTTCGCCAACAAGATGTGGCACAAGCCGTTCCCGAGCTCTCCTTCTCTAACGGAGAACCCCTTACTTGACCTCAAGATATAGCTAACGAATTTGCAAAGTTCTATCAGGACTTATACATTCCTGAAACATCAGCCAGCCCTACCCAGTTGAATTCCTTTTTAGATAACTCCCATCTTCCTCAATTGAAAACCGAGGGACATGCCCTGCTGGACAGGGAAATCAGTAAGATCGAAATAGCACAGGCTATAGCCAACCTCCCATATCATAAACCATCATGTGAGGTCGGTTTCCCGGCAGAATTCTATAAATTGTCTAGTAACGACTTGTTTGACCTACTGTAAGAAGCTTTCCGTGGAGCTAGTCATGTGGGATCTTTAGCCTCCTTCTCTAATAGAGCAGTGATAGCAGTCCTTCCCAAGCCTGGTCAGGACCCTCTCTTATGTGGCAGCTATCTTCTCATATCTATTCTGAATGGAGATATTAAAATACTGGCCAGTGTCCTCACATCTCGCCTATGCAAAGTTCTCCCGGCCGTAATCCACCCCACACAGGTGGGTTTCGTCCCAGGCCGCACTTCTAGGAATCATCTTTGTTCTCTCTCCCATGCTCTATGGTTTGCAAAAGACCACCCGGTGGAGGCACTTGCCCTCTCCCTGGATGCTGAAAAGGCGTTTGATCGTATTGAATGGGTCTACCTCTTTGTCACCCTCAAGAAATTTGACCTTGGTGCTCACTTCATCGCCCAAGTGTGCCTGCTTTATGATAGCCCTACAGCACAGGTCAATTGTGCCAGGTTTAACTCCATCCCCTTCCCTGTCTGCAGAGGGACAAGATAAGGGTGCCCGCTGTCGCCCCTCTTATTTCTCCTAGCATTGGAACCCTTAGCGGTCACTTTACACCGATCCCCTCTTCTCACTGGACTGTTAATACAGGGGTAAGTCTCTAAACTCTACTTGTATGCAAACGACATCCTGCTCACGCTAACAGATCTAGATATTTCCATCCAAGCCTTGTTTGAGATCATAGATGGATTTACCCTCCTATCCAGTTATCGGGTGAATTGGGATAAGATCGAGGCACTACCCCTGTCCACTATTACTACATGAGTGGCGATACATGGATTTCCATTCCCATGGACATCATCTCATCTTAGGTATTTAGGAATCCTGGTAAATAGAGGCCTAGACCATATGGTGGTGGATAACATGGCTCCCCTATTGTCTCGTATGTCTCAGGGTTTTGACAATGGACTCACCTGGGGCTCACCATGTGGGGACGGGTGCAGGCAGGAAGGATGGACACCTTGCCCCAATTCACCTATGTCCTTGGTATGTTACCCATGCAAATTCCCCTCATGACCTTTAGAAGAATTGACACACTAATCAGAGTCTTTGTGTGGGGTATGGCCCGCCCCCGCTTATTATCTGCCAAACTTATGGCTCACTGTTCTAGTAGAGGTATGGGACTTCTGTCGGTCGAACAAAACGCTTTGGCCCTCTACCTGTCTCAGCTGGCATACATGTCACCGGATTCCTCAGAGCCCCCGCTGTGGATCCAGATTGAGTGTCAATTTATCTCAAATACCAGTGCCCTCAGCATCTCAGACAGAGACTACAAACCTCATACTCCTCCCAAAAACCAGATGGTAGAGGTGACCCTTGCAGCCTGGTGATGGATGCACTGACTTTTTGGCATGCACCCCCATCTACACTCGGGAGCACCTATATGGGGTAATAATGACCGGTTAAGAATAGGAGGATCCTCTATTTCCTGGCCTCATTGGAGCTTGGCTGGTATTACCTTTTTGGACCAACTTATAGCGAATGGAAAACTTAAACCCTTCACAACATTACGGGAGGAATTTGGCCTTCACCCTGAACAAATATGACGATACCTACAACTTCACCACTACCTTCGCAGTGCCCTGGGTCCCACCAATCCTCTCCTGTACTATGTTACTTAGAAACCTGGGAGGTTCCAAAGGGGTGATGTCCGGCCTCTATGGAGTGCTCACTCAACATCTCTATTCGCAACACCTTCTTACCAACCTACGGACAAGATGGCAGCGCCACCTCATACCGTCTTTGAGGATGAAGACTTGGCAGACATCCTGAATGCTCTGGATAGGGGCACGCAAGAGGCCCAAATGAAATTCTGCCTCTTTAAAATACTAAATGACTGGTATACGACCCCAGCTAAACTGTAAAATGGGCCTGCTGCCGCATGCCTTCTGCTGGCAGTGCAATGAGACATACTGTGATATCAGTCATATTCTCTGTGACTGTACTTCGATACGTCTTATTTGGGAATCCGTGAGTACCATTCTTGAAGACTCCATCCCTCTCCACCAATCTCTTCCTTCATCACTTATCCGTCTACATGACATTTGTAACCTCCATGATTTATCCAGACCACAACGTTGCCTTTTACACACTGCTCTAACACTGGCCAAGCTATGCATCCTTCGCCATTGGAGATCACTCAACCAGTCCACACTGGAAGAATGGCTGGTGGCAATGATACAGACTGCAAAGCATGATTGTGTCATTTACAATCTATAGGACCAAGCCACCTTATTCCTCCAGACATGGGCACCATTCCTCCCCGAAGCATCATAATCCGAGATGGCCTGATCTCTTTATTCGCAACACAATCATGAGTACGGTACGGTCGCATTGGTACTCTTGGGGAACAATCCTGTACACCTGCACTTACCTTCCCTCTATTTTAGACCGACGCTCTCCATACTGGGCTGTTTCTCACTGCCCCCCACCCCTCCCCCACTCATCTACATCTTTCTAGCTATTTATCTCCCCATCTATCCGCTAGCCCTCCTGCAAATACGTTCCCTTTTTCCTCCTCTCCTTTTTTCCCTTCCAATCGTGGATGGGGGTGCTGGGTGCCCTTAGACCCTTAGGGGTATATTTATACTCTGTTTGCACCGAATTAGTGTAATTTTTTTTAACTCTAATTCGGTTCAAAACTAACTCCATATTTATACTTTGGTGCTAGACCCCTCTAGCGCCAAATTTATGGAGTTAAAGTCATTTTTTGAAAGTGGAGACCTACCTTGCCTTAATGAGATGCAAGGTAGGAGTTCCCGTGCAAAAAATTACTCTATGGCCTTAACGCCATATTTAGGGGCATATTTATACTCTGTGGCATATTTATACTCTGTTTGCACCGAATTAGCATCATTTTTTTTACTCTAATTCGGTGCAAATCTAACTCCATATTTATGCTTTGGTGCTAGACCCATCTAGCACAAAGGCCCTGATTTATAAATTTTTTGTGCCGCATTAATGTAATTTTGGATGCAAAAGTGGCGCAAACTTACAAAATATTGTCCCTTATTTATACTTTTTGCTGCAAAACTGCACTAACTCAGTTTTGCACCTAAAGGTTTAGCACCGGCTTGCACCATTTCTGTGAACCAGCCGGGCACCATATTTATGGAATGGTGCAAGCCGGTGCAAAGGGTAGGCTAGAGTAAAAAAAATGACTTTAGTCAGGTGAGGCTGGCAGTATAGAAAAAGAGGTTATAGCACCAAAAAATGACTTTAGGCAGGTTAGAGTAAAAAAAAAGAAATGACTCTAACCAGATTAGTGTCATTTTATGGCGCTAAACCTACCATGCCACATGACTCCTGCCTTAGAAAAGGCAGGAGTCATGCCCACCACCCCAATGGCCAGCACAGAGGACAGGGGTCCCCGGGCATGGCCATTGCACCCTGTGCCATGTATGGGGGCCCATTTCAGGCCCCCTATGGCACTTTCAAAAATAAAATGCAATCTTACTTGTACTTACCTGGGATGGGGTCCCAAATCCTCCGCAGTCCCTCTGGTGTGGGTGGGGGTGTCCCTTGGGCCTGGGGAGGGCACCTGTGGGCTTATTCCATGGTGTTCCACCATGGAAATAGGCCAACAGGTCCCATAACGCCTGCCCTGACCCAAGCTTTAAAAAATGGGGCAAAGCAAGCTTTGCCCCATTTTTTGACCCCTCCTCCCTCCCTTGCACCATTTTTGCATGGGAGTATAAATATGGCGTTAAGGCCATAGAGTCATTTTTTACACGGGAACGCCTATCTTGCATCTCATTAAGGCAAGGTATGTTTCCATTTCCAAAAAATGACTTTAACTCCATAAATTTGGCACTAGACGGGTCTAGCACCAAAGTATAAATATGGAGTTAGTTTTGCACTGAATTAGAGTTTTAAAAAAATGACGCTAATTCAGTGCAAACAGAGTATAAATATGCCCCTTAGCGTCAAAAAATGATGCTAATCTGGTCAGAATCATTTGTTTTGACTCAAACCTGCCTAACGTCATTTTTTTTAAGCTAGCCTACCCTTTGCAACGGCTTGCACCATTCCATAAATGTGGTGCCTATCTGATGCTGAAAAATGGTGCAAGCCGGTGCAAAACCTTTTAGTGCAAAACTGCGTTAGTGCAGTTTTGCACCAAAAAGTATAAATAAGGCCCTTACTGTTTCTCTAGATCTTGCACTTCTACTTATCTGCTATATCCCCGGCTGCTCTCTCCTACCTCCCCAATCTTGTCCACTCGTCTTTTCTTTTTCTACATACTTATTCTACCTTTTGATATCCTGGAGAAACACTGAGATATCTAGGTGGACCGCCGGCATAGAGGTTTCCAAGTACTATATAGAGTCCCGGCTTCCCTTTCATCCCTCCCCCCTTTCTGGCTACTAACAATGTTGCCTTTGTGCTGCTTAGGGTAGGCACTGGTCCTGGCTAAAGAGGCTGCAGTCATTACTATACAACACTCTACCTCTCCATTCTCATGAACCCATGCACTGTTCCGGCGTCTACACACCCTTCCCCCCCCTTGAGGTGGCTTTATTCCTAGCTCGTCACCCTCTCACCTTCCCCCACTTTACCCTGAGGCCACTACTCAGTCGTTCCTCTTACCCCTCCCTTTCTTTCTCCCCTTCTCTCCCCTTCTTCCATCTTCTCCTCCCTCTCCCCCCTTCCAGACTACCCAAATGTTGATGGATCCTGTTTATGTCCTATTCTACAGTTGTATATGGAAGTATACTCTGCATAATCTACACATTTACTTCTTGTCTCTTCAATAAAAAATTACAAAACAAAAAAGAAACACACACTATCACACTACAAAAGAACTCCACACCAGTTTAGAAAAATAGCCAACATTTATCTCAATTAAACAAGACAAAAACAATAATAATCCAACATACACAAGAAACGATCTAATTTTTTTTAAATGAAAAAGGTCTTAATCCATAGAAATTAATGGATGCTTTGTTTTAGCACAAAGTACCTGGTATGCATCAAAAATAAAGCTGCAAGGGTTACGTGTGTGTCAGAAAAGCAAGCAATTTCATCACTTCTTCACTCGCACCGGAGGCCGTGCGTTGATTCTTTTCTTGCAAGGGAGGGCATGCTTTGATTCCGGGTGTGCAGCCTGGGGTCCTTGCGGGGATGTTGAAGACTTGGATGCCCGGGATCTGTCCATGGAAATTTACAATGCGCTGTGTGAAGAGTCCGCAGTAAGAACAGACCATGCGTCAATTCTCCAGCCATGAGGCAGGAGCTGCAACAAATTTTAAACCACAGGACAGGCAGGTCATTGATTTTTCATACATGCTCACAGCTGTGTGTGGATTTTCCCCCGCAGGTTACCAGCTTCCACTTCTGAGGGCTCAGGGATTGGATTTGGCACCACTTAGGAAGTCAGGACTCCTGGCAGAAGAGACCAGGCACTGGCAGACGAGGCCTTTGTTGTCCCTGAGACTTCAGAACAGGGGTCAAGCCCAGTCCAAGCACTTGGAGAAACTTCACAAGCTGGATTTCAGAAAACAAGACCAGTTCTTTCCCTCTTCAAGCAGAAGCAGCATCAGCAGGCCAGCATGGTGAAGCAACAGACAGAGTGGCAGTTCCTCCTCAAGCATCAAGCTGTTCTTGGCAGCGGTTCCTCTTGATCCAGAAGTAATCTGAAAGTCTGGGATTTTGGGTACCCTACTTATATTAATTTCTGCCTTTTGAAATAGGAAAACGTCAAAGGAAAGTCTCTTATGTTTACAAGATCCTGCCTTGCCCAGGCCTGGCTTCAGGTGCACTACAGGGGGTTGGAGACTGCATTGTGTGCATACAGCCACAGTTCTTTCAGGTGCAGGTGTCAGCTCCTCCCTGTGACTCTAGCCCAGGAAAGCTCATTAGGACATGCAGGACATGCCTCAGTTCCCTTTGTGTCACAAACAGCCCAACTGTCAGTCTGACACAGTCCTGGATTCTACAGGCAGGCAGAGGCACAGCATGATGAAGCAAGAACATGCCCACTTTTTAAAAGTGGCATTTTCAAACTGACAATCTAAAAACCAACTTTACCAAATGATGTATTTTTTAATTGTGAGTTCAGAGACCCCAAACTCCAAGGCCTTGTTATAGTGAAAAACAAATTTGGCAGTATTTCACTAACATGACATGTAAAATACACCAGTACATGTCCTACCTTTTAAATACACTGCACCCTGCCAAAAGGACTGCCTAGGGACTAGCTCAGGGGTGACGTACATGTTGCAAAAGGGAAGGTTTAGGCCTGGCAAGTGGGTGCACTTGGCAAGTCGAATTGGCATTGCAAGACTGCACACAAACACTGCAGTGGCTGGTCTGAGACATGTTTACAGGGCTACTCATGTGGGTGTCACAATCAGTGCTGCAGGCTCTCTAGTATCATTTGATTTACAGGCCCTGGGCACCTCTAGTTCACTTTACTAGGGACTTACTAGTAAATCAAATATGCCAATCATGGATAAACCAATTACCAATAGAATTTAGACAGAGAGAATATGCAGTTCAGCACTGGTTGGCGTTGGTAAAGTGCCCAGAGTCCTAAAACCAACAAAAACTGGTCAGAAAAAATAGGAGGAAGGAGGCAAAAAGTTTGGGGATGACCCTGCAAAAAGGGCTCGATCCAACACTCAGAGACCATAAGATGGACTCTATATACGACAATAATTTATGGTTTGACATTGATGATATATATTGAAATGATGTAATTCACCTGACAGAGAAAGACAACAGGGTGTTCCTGCAGAACTTGAAAGATTGCATCCTTTTTCATGTGTATCGATCACCTGCACATCATAAGTACCAAGGCTGTTTTCAGAGCCAATCCTTTTGGGATACACATATTAATTTATGTTTATATGCTTAATTTCCTTTTTTAAATCTCATCTGGATATGCAAATCCATCCACGTAAATGGAAAGCAAAAAAAAAAAACAATTTTTCTTATTCTCTTTGCAATAATTCCTAATGTGCCACATTTATGTGAACCCCTCTGCTCAGGGAACTTCTACCCTGACTCCTTACAGCCCACCTTATTGTCCTGGCACCCGTTCCAGTTGCAATAAAATCACACCCATAACTCTGCATCTCAGGTCTGAGTAACCCTACTATGCATGATTATCTCTCTGAGTATGAAAGTGTGCATGATAGTGTGTGACTGGATATCAGACTGGTTGTAAGAGTATCTATCTGGGTATGTGGGTGGGTGTAAGATTATTTCTCTAAGACTGAGAGTGTGTGTGCAAGAGGAAGTGACTGTCAGAGTGTGTGTGTGTCAGTAAGGGTGTGTGTGAGTGTCTTTGAGTGTGAGAGTTTCTCTATGTGACAGTGAATATGACAGTGTCTATCTTTGTGAGTGGGTCTCTCAGGGTATGAGTGGGTGTGACAGTGTATGTCTGGGTGTGAGAGTGGGTGTGAGATTCTGGGTGTGAGTGTGACAGTGGGTGTAACATGTTCAGTCTGAGCATCAGACTGCATGTGAGAATGTCTCTCTGGGTCTGGGAGTGGGTGTGAAACTTTCTGTATAGGTGTGAGGGATGTTATGCCACCTCTCTGTGTATGGGAGTATGTGTGATAGTGTCTGTCTGGATGTGCGAGTGGATGTGAGAGTGTCTGTCTTGATGAGAGAGTGAGAGTAAGAGTGTCTGTCTGAGTAGGTGTGACAGTGTATGTTGGATGTGAGAGTGTCTGTCTTGGTGTGAGAGTGAGTGTAAGAGTGTATGTTTGGGTGTGAGAGTGGATGTGAGAGGCTATGTCTTGCTGTGATAGTAGGTGTGAGAGCATCTCTGTTGGTGTGCAAGTGGGTGTGAGAGTGTCTGTCTGGATGTGAGAGTGTCTGTCTTGGTGTGAGAGTGGGTATAAATGTCTGTCTAGGTGTCAGAGTGGATGTGAAAGGGTATTTCTTGGCATAAGAGTGGGTGTAAGAGTGTCTGGGTGTGAGAGTGGATGTGGGAGTGTATGTCTTAGTGGGAGAGTGGGTGTAAGAGTGTTTTTGTTCTGGGTGTGAGAGTGGATGTGAGAGGGCATGTCTTCCTGTTAGAGTCGGTGTGAGTTCTCCATTGGTGTGCAAGTGGGTGTTAGAGTGGATGTGAGAGTGGGTATGAGAGTGTATGTCTTGGTGTGAGAGAGGGTGCAAGAGTGTCTGTGTGTGACAGTGAGTGTGAGAGTGCCTGTCTGGGTGTGACAGTGGATGTGAAAGTGTTTGGCTGGATGTGATTGAGAATGTGAGTGTCTCTGTTGGTGTGGAAGTGGGTGTGAGAGTGTCAGACAGGATGTAAGAGGGGGTGTGAGAGTGTCTGTCTTGGTGTGAGAGAGGGTGTAAGAGTGTCTGTGTGTGGAGGGGGTGAGAGTGGCTGTATGGTTGTGTAAGGGGATGTGAGAGGGTATGTCTTTCTGTGTTGGTGTGACAGTTGGTGTGAGAGTGTCTGGTATGGTTTTGAGAGTGGATATGAGAGTTTCTGTCTTAGTGTGAGAGTGGGTGTGAGAGTGTCTGGTGTGGAAGTGGGTGTGACAGGTTGGGTCTTGGTGGAAGAGTGGATGTGAGAGTGTTTGTATGGATGCCTGAGTGTGTGCTAGTATTTTCCTTTTTTTTAAAAGTTTTCTAAGATCTGCTGGTCCACCCGTGGATTCACACAGGAGGCTTAGCTGAGCCCTGTGGTGGGATCTGTGAATCTTGGAAAATGTCAAAAAATAAAGAAATAGCAATCTATACATCTTCTGCTAATTATTTAAAACTTCACCACATTCATATGATCCCTCCGGGGATAGGGAACCTGTCCCCTGACCATTTATGCTCCATTTCCCCCACCTTTCTGCCCCATGGACCATTTCTGAGGAAAACAAAAGGCAGGTGTTCTGCTCCCCGAATCTAAAACCGAGGAAGGTTTCAATGAATCTCAAAGGGTCAGGGTAAAGCATCCCTGACCCCAGGGGGGGTCACATAAATGTAGCGAAATTATATATAATTCATAGAAACTGCATACTTTTTTGGGACATTTTCTGAGATCCACAGATCCACTTTGGCATGGCCTCATGTGTGAATCCACTGGTGGGTCAGCGGATATTGGAAAACATCAAAGAAACTTTTTTGTGCAATTTCTGGAAATTTGTCAATCATAAGGCACATTTACAACATCCCCCTAGGGTCAGAGAACCTCTACCTTAACCCCATCATCTATATTACCCCCCACATTTCAACCCCAGGGACCGCTCCCAGATTAAACAAAATGGCTGCTGCAACTTCCTTGTCAGGTTGCGGACAGCCAATCGTAATATTCCTATGGCTCGTGGATCTGCAGATTGATCCGCGGTGGATCTGCGGAGGATCCACATCTCTCCATATCTATATTTTGTGTCCTCTAAAATCTGTACAACCACTGAATGGGTTTACACCAAATTACAAAAAGCGTGATTTCTAGGCTAGGAAATAGCTTTCAGCTAAATTTGATGTAATTCCATCCAGTGGTATGGGCTGTGGTCATATTCAAAGCTCCTATGGGAATTCAAATTGGAAATACACTTTTTTTGACCACCCCCCTTTTTCTTGGCTCCCAGCTTTTTCTTCAAAAACATGACTGCACGGCCACCCTCCCCAGGCCGATCGGGGCCCCGGAGACCTCATCCCCGAAGCTCAGCTTAAAGATTTTATTTTTGGGGAGAAAGGGACTATACAGCCCCCCTCCCCATGCTGATCTCGGCGCCGAGGACCCCATCCCCCGAAGCCTGTCCTAAATTGTGTTTTTACATTTTTTTCAGCCCCCAACTTTTACTCAACAAATATGACTCTACGCCCCCCCCCCCCACAGTCACATGTTGGCCCTAATGACTCCATCCTCCAGGGTGCGGCCTAACTATTTTTTGGGGGGCCACGTAGCCCCCCTCAGGTCGATCACAGCCCTGAGGACCACATCTCCCAGGTTGCGGCCTAAATATGTGTGTATTTTTTTTTGGGAGGCATGGTCCCCCGCACTAGGGCTGATTTCGGCCCCAGAAATCCCATCTCCCTGGGCCCAACTATGTGACCTGGGTCCACCAGGGCACCAAGAATTAATGTTTAGGACCTTGGAGGGGAGCCTGAAGGCTCCCACAGTCCCAGCTCACTTCCCGCCTCTTGCAGGACCCAGCATTGCTGTCATAGAGTGGGAGCTGCTAGAGCAGCTCTTTCTCTGTGAGAACAATTCTATACTCTGTCTCTTCTGAGTTGAACATTTGCCTTTGCAGGGACCAATGCTTGTTTACAGAGACCAATGCCTGTTTGCAGAGACCAATGCTTGTTGGAACTAATGCTTGTTAGAGACCAATGCTTATTTGGGAACACATGTTGCACAGCCCCCAGCATCCCTTTGACTCAGACAGGGTGTGTCTCCCTATAACTCACTCTGGGTTAGGCTGGATGCAGCAGGTATTTAAACCACACGCAGCCTCAGTGAATTGCTTGCTGTAAAGGTCACCGGCTGCAGAGATGGAATCTCTGCTCCTCTGCATTTGATCTTCACGTTCTGTTCTGTTCAACATCTCGGAGGCCGCTTCTGGAAGAAGAAGAGGCTGAGGGAATTAACCCTTAGAAAGGTGGTAACAATCTGCACGCGGTTTAAAAATATTTATTGTTAAAACTTGATACTTGTTGACTTGAACCGTAATAAGCAAATATTCAAGGAACATCTAGGTAGGCTTAACTGAGGTGATGAGGGGCTAATCTGGGATCACAGTGGAAGTAGTTATAGACGTTTTAGGAGGTTCAAAGCTCTTATTTAATTACAGATAATCCACATTGTTTCCAAAAATTCCTATAGAGCGGGAGAGCCATCGAAAGTGAGAAAGGGGACCCCAAGTGGTACATATAACTTGCACATCATAGTCTAACAGTAGAGTATACATAGGTTATGAGATATTAGTTATTTTACTGTTGTGTAATTCCTCATATGAAAAAACGGCTCTTCAAAAACTATCTCTAGGCATCCGGATCCAGCCCTGCGACTCCAGTGTCTCTCTCCTCCTCTCATCCATCCCCTTTCCGCCAGGATGTAACAGTGCTGATCATGTGTATTTAAGTGGGAAGCACACAACATTTAGGTGGAATTGGGAACAAGCAGCTTGGTCAACATTGTGTTTTGGTGGGATGAACAGGCAGTGCTTGACAACGAGCAGAGTGTTTGCTGTGACTTGGAGGCAGCTGTAAAGCTGCAGCTAAGCCACAGCAACCAGCTATGTCCTGGGCGTAAACATGCCAGAGCATAGCAGGAGGTGGCCCTGGAGGGGTCAAAGGTTGTGCGCGGTGGTGGTTGGATTAATGTATAATAATGAAAATTACTTTACGTTAAAAAGACCACAGAAATTCATTGACAAAAACAAAGGTTACAGGGATGTTATAGTATTAAAAAACATAGAAATTCACAAAAAAGAACAAAGGTTACAGGGACATGATAGTTAGGCTCACATTTTAAAAATACAAAATCATGGAAATTCACCTGTTATAGTTACAGTTATCTCAAGTATCTATAACTCATACTCCAAGTTAACTATAACTCCGCCCTCACCATAGACTGCTAATTAACCCAGAAATTACACACTCATGACACCTTTGATAACATCAGTGATATTTTCATTGTAATAATTGCAGCAAAGTTTTCACAGAAACAATCTGCATGGCAGAGGTGTGCGTTATAGTTATCTTGGGGTACAATTATAGTTGCTTGAGATAACTCTAACTATAACTGCTGAATTTCTGTAGTTTTGTGCAAGTGAATTCAGAAAGTAACTATACCCGCTCTGTAAACTGTTTTTTAAGTGAATTTCTATGTTTCTACGTTTTAAGGTATAGTAATTTTCATTACTACATGTTTATCTAACCACCACTGGGGTTGCTTTGGTTGGCCGCAGTCTTTGAGTGAGTCTGTGAGTAGGTGTGTGAGTGTCTGTGTGGGTGTGTCAGTACCTGTGTGAGTGACTCTGCAAGAAAGGAACCTCACCAGCCCTTTTATCCAACAAGAAACACCAGCTTTGCAGGAAATATCTGCCCAAGTAGTTATTTCTGCATCACTGTGTAAATGCCCAGTATGTATTCTGCACTACAGTTGTGTAATGGTGCACAAGGAAATGTCACCAGTGACCTTGTGTGTGTGTCAGCAACATGTTTCTTCTTGTTATCTGTTTCTCTAGAATTCTGTGATAACATGAATCTGCGCATCGAGAGGCCAACAAGACTACAAAGAGGTAAATATCCATCAAACCCGGGTCCTTCCTCTTATCTATTTGAAGATAGTGCTTCTTTATTTTGTGGCGATTTCCTCATATTCCTCTGCATCAGGAATTCAACATCAAAATTGGTGGGAAACACACTGAGGAGCCCATTAGAAAGCTGACGATCATACTGGCTAAAGGAAGGATGACATATGCATACTACCAAGGTGGACGGTGTGGGGGAAAATAGGTGCAGCTTCCAGGTGATTTGCATATTTGAATACTCATAGCAATTTAAAGTGGGAACCATGTTATGTAGGGTAGGGGGGATACCTGGCCCCCTTCCCCAGTTGATTTCGGCTTGGGGACCCTATCCCCTGGGGTCCACCACTGTTCAATAGGGGAAGGGGAACCACAAGGCCTCCTTTCCCTAGCCAATGTCTGCCACGGGACCCCATCCCATAGGGTCCACCTTTATTCAGTAGGGAAGGTGAGCCACATGGTCCTAATTATAACTATCGACTGGAGACTGCCTGCAAGAGTCACTTGGACTTGTGTGTAGTATATAATGGGTAGTGAATGCTGGTGGTGTAATGTATTACGGGGCTGTTCCATGTCTGTCACATGACACACCATAACGTTTGGCCTGAGTAGGAGTGGCAACGAAGTGCTGAAAAAAAAAAAATATATATATATATAACAGAATTATTGGCCACATTGGTCATTGACACAGATTACAATGTCAAAACGAAATTTAAACCTAAATCTAAATTTTGCCCATCTCTATCCCCAGGAAATAAAAATGACATATTTCATGACTTGGTGGTTAATGATCTAGAGAATTAACAATCCCCTCAGAAACAAGATAAGGAACATTTGACAAAGGAACAACAACAAGCATTGAAAGGTTTAATGGATGACCAAACAATAGTGATCAAACCTGCAGACAAAGGGGGTAATATTGTAATTCTGAATAAGAATGATTATGTAGAAGAAGCACTGGGACAATTGAATATGAATGTGAATTATTGAAAATTGACGTTTAATCCTATCAATGACCTAATATGGGATCTGAATGAAAGATTAGAAAAATGGTATTCAGAAGGATTAATTAGTTATGATGAGAAATTATATATGACGAACAATAATCCAATTATGCCAACAATATATTTCCTGCCTAAAATCCATAAAACCTTAGATAAACCTCCTGGCAGGCCCATTATATCAAATTGTGGTTCATTTTATGAAGGTATTTCAAACTATATAGATTATTTTCTGGCCCCAATGGTAAAAGGTTTGAATTCATACATACAAGATGCTGGAGATTTCTTAAGAGCATTGGATGGTGTAATATGGCAATCTGATTATTTGTTGGTCACAATAGATGTTGTGTCATTGTATACCTCCATTTCACACAAGGTGGGGATAAATGCAGTGAGATTTTTCCTGTGGCAAAAAGCATTCATTTCCTGAAACACTCTGAGATGCTATTAGAGATGATAGGAATATGTCTCAACAATAATATTTTTCTGTTTAATCATCAGATCTATAAACAAATCTGTGGGACAGCGATGGGAATGACCTTCTCCCTGAGTTATGCTAATCTCACGATGGGTTGGTGGGAAAGTTGCGTAGCTTGGGTTAAAGAGAACAATAGATACATGGGTAAGGTGATCATGTGGCTTCGCTACATAGATGACCTGTTCCTGATTTGGCATGGAACTGTAATAGAATTTGGGGATTTTTTTTGCATATTAAACAACAACGATGTAGGACTACAGTTTACATACAAAATCAATGATAGCTTGATTGAATTTTTAGATGTGCAAGTACGTATTGTAGCAGGAACATTACAGACCACATTATATAGGAAACCTACAGCAACTAATAGCATCTTACATGGTACTAGTTTCCACCCTAGGTCTCTCATTAGAAGATCCCTTATGGTGAATTTATTCGTATTAGAAGGAACTGTTCGCATGAACAGGACATGAATGACAAATTTAGTTAGACCAGAAAAAGGTTTATCAGTAGGGGATACACTTTGAGATCAATCAAGCAAGGAGAATTAAAGGTAAGGGAAAAAACCCGTAATCAGGTTTTGGCCAAAAAAAGTAATGTGTTAGAACATTCAGAACAGGAAAAGAATGAGATTAGATTAATTTTGGATTACAGCAAAGAAAATCACCAAATTGTAAAATTATTGAAAAAACATTGCCATCTAATTCAAAAAGATAATGATATTGGACAACGGGTTGGTACCTGTCCTTCAATCACATTTCGGAAAGTACCATCTTTAAAAGACATGTTAGTAAAAAGTCATTTTGAGTCGCCCAAAACTTTCGATTGGTTAACAGGGGGTAACAAAGGTTTTTTCGGTTGTAGGAAATGCAAAGCATGCAAAATTGGCTGTGATAAAAAGTCTGTAACAGATTTCAGAGGTAGAGATTTAGTGATCAAAGAAAAAATTTCATTTGAAACTTCCTTTGTGGTATATGTTTTGAAATGCTGATGTGGTCTGAAATATGTGGGCAGCACCATATGCCCCCTAAAAAGCGCATCCTAGAACATATAAGGGCAGTACAAAATGAGGACACGACGTATGCTATAGCGAAACACCTGAAAACTCACTCAGACTTAATTGGATGTCCATGAAGTATTATGGTATTGCAACCATACAAAAACATGAACGAGGGGGTGATAGGGTTCAGAAATTAAGACGTTTGGAGTCTAAATACATCATCAAATTAAAAACTAAGATGCCATATGGAATTAATTACGATGAGGAGCTGTATTGTCATTTATGATTTTGAAATAATAAGAAGGTCTTACTGTCTTTGTGTATAACATTAAGAATAATGTGTAATGATTTTGATGTGGGGCAAAAAGAGGGATAATTATCCCTGCAATGAATTAAGGCATAAATAGGTTTTGTTGTTGATGAACAATCATTATGAATTTATAATAATGTAAAAGCAATGACAGTGGGACATTATATACAATGCAATATTTATAGTGTAGTAGGAATTATAGTAGTTATGATCTTGTTTTTGGTTGTATTAAGATATTATATGGCTGTATTTATATTTTGGGTGCACATAAATTCATTTGTTTATTTGTTATATTAGTAACACTTTTGGGGTAAGTTGTATGTTATTGGTGGTTTGTTGTAGCACAAGAAATGTTATATAAAAATAGATATCCCAGAATGCCACATAAAGGCATGGCTTAGTGGAAGAGTATAATTAGGACATGGATTGGAGTAATAAGTTACCGTGATCAAGACCCAGAAGGTCGAAACGCGTTGGTGTTAGTTGGTGGGGATTTTTCTTATTGAATAAAAGAGGGCTAATCATAATTCTGTGAGTGCGGCCTCTTTAACTTGAATGTTAAGTTGGTAGAATGATATATATATATATATATATATATATATGTATATATATATATTACCTAGTGGTGGTTGCCACTAGGTAGTTATAGTTAGGACCTAGGCCCAGATTTACAAAGCTCTAGCACCACAATTGAGTCATTTCTTTATGCTAATGTGGTATTAGTCTTCAAAAATCGGCCTAAAATGGGCCTCTATGTACTTTGCAGGACTAGCACCAACATTTTTGGTGTTAGTCCTGCAAAGTTTGTCAATAGCATCCAAAATTTCAACCCTATTGCCCCTACCCTGGGCCATGGTGCACTGTATATTAAATATGGCACACACATGGTGGTGATAGGGGGCGCTAGACAAGTGACACTCAGGTGGATGCAGCGCCACTTTTCTTAAATATACCCCCTAGTTTCTATGTAAAAAGTGCTTTTTACTTGCCTCTATATGTGGCGTCGCTTGAATAATCTTCACAAATCTTTACAAAACAATTGCCAGTCCAGTCAGCTGCTGCTTGGAAAGTTTCAGGGTGATCCATCAAGGTGGTGGTCGAGAAAAATGGGGGTCCCAAAACACATTTTCCCAATTCTGTGTTCCATAAGGATTTTGAACACCAATAGCGCAAAACTACTGGATGGAATTACACCAAATTAGGGAGGAAGGTAGGTCCTCATCCAGAAAGAGTGTTTTTTTTCTTTTTTTTTTTTTTTATAATTCCGTTCAGTAGTTTTAGAGAAATTAAAGAAAATCCAAATTTGTATATCTAGGGACTCAAAGAATTTGCGACCGCTGCCGATTTTGAGGTCTGATTGGCTAGTAACACTTCAACAACAGAAGTTGTTGAAGTGTTCTCAGTCATCTTCAGAATCGTCCCACCAAAAGTAAAAATTTAAGAAAAAGGGCTAGTTTACGAGCACCATGACGCCTTAGCTTGGGCGGTGGGGTCCCAAAGGGACTTCCCCAGGGCTAAAAGGCATTTTTTTATATTTTACGAGTGGAGTCATGGTGGATCTACACACTTTGTTAGTCTAATGCAAATCCCAGTTTTTTTTGTTTTTTAAACAAGGGTCATCCTGGCCCCCTCCCAATGTCCTGGGGATTACCACCTCCCCAGGGTCTTATTTTTGTTATGCAGGGGGGCCTTTGCCCACCTGCTGCCCTACGGAATGCCACCCCCCCCAGGGCTTTCATGTAATATGTGGGGGGACCGCCTGGCCCCTTTGTGCAGCCCTGGGGACCACCACCTCCCCGAGGTGTTGAGCTAATATTATAAGAGGGGGTGTGGCCCCCTCAGACCCCTGGGAACACCACCTCCTGGAGCAACACTGTAGTTGGAGCATGGTGCTTCATGGCCGTAAATGGCATTTTATTTAAAAACATTTTTTTTAAAGAAATAAGAAGGTACCAAGGGGGAGCCCTTAGGAGCTCCCTGTGAGTCAGTTCCAGATAGCCCGTAAAGGGCTAAAAAAAAAAAAAACTGACTCACAGTCCCACTCAGACATTCATGCTCCCACTCACAGACCCACTCGGGCACTCACGCATCCACTCGCAGACCCACTCAGACGCTCCTGCTCTCACTCACAGTCCAGTCAGACCCTCACGCACCCACCCAAACCCACTCAGACAGTTATGTACCCATTCACACACCCATTCAGACCATCACACACCCACTCACAGACCCATTGACACCCTGATGCACCCACTCCAGATCCACGCACATACTGACACACTCACTAAATCACTGATGCATGCACTCTCACACCCAGACAGAATCTTTGACAATCACTTGTGTCCCCAGATACAGCTTCTCACACCTATTCTCACACCCAGAGAGGTCGCGGACAACTTCCCCAGTGTATGCACAAAGGGCCATGCACAGCATCAGGTAGGGTGGTTAGGAGGTTGGCAGTAGGGACTAGCTGCCGGCCCGCCCCTATGGGCACTACTGTGCATGGACGAAGGCCATGCATGGTGCAGGTTTGGGTGCTGATAGGGGGCTGGCCTCAGCACTTTGCATGGAAGGGGTGTGCATGGGTGTTGCT
This sequence comes from Pleurodeles waltl, assembly GCF_031143425.1. Taxonomy (NCBI): domain Eukaryota; kingdom Metazoa; phylum Chordata; class Amphibia; order Caudata; family Salamandridae; genus Pleurodeles; species Pleurodeles waltl. The sequence goes on from NC_090447.1 coordinate 924,881,753, forward strand.
GTGGTCGTGCCACAGCAACACCCATTACATTTTGAAGCTGTCCCAGATTTACGTGCTTTCGTAAACCTGAGGTAGCACCAAAATTTAATGCCACCCCAGGGGTGGTGTTGGATTGGCACAATGAGGAGAAATGCTTTCATTTCTCCTAATTTTTTGCACTTCCTATGTGGTCTGCATTCTGCAACACACATAGAAATAGCATATCACCATTTAAGATTGTTTTTGTGTAGGAAAGTGTCCCTTCCTGCACAAAAACAATCTCCCCCTCAACGCAGTCATCCTTGTACCATGGCACAAGGGTGGCTTCGTTGGCACTCGGAAGCAAATTTAGCACAGGCTCAGGGGACAACACTGGGGTGTGCAGTGTTCTATTAAATACAGCGCAACCCTGCATTGTGAAAATGACTGAGCACGGAGCTGCCAATTTTGTCGCACTGCCGCGCGCCATCATTTAAATTTGGGCCTAAATACTATGCATGATTGTAGCAAAATTTTGATGTTACTAGACTCGATCAGAAACATGTCGGTTAAATCATGAACTTGGGAATATTCCAATTAATAATTGAGATTACATACATTTGTTTATTCATCCCTTTAATAAAATATCTCAACATGATCCACTTCCTATGGCAAACTGATTGATGCCTAGCTCATTACTTAAGATAAACTGAATTTACACCTGAGGTTTACACCCATAGAGGGGTGACTATTTAATTATTTTAGGAATACACAACTTTTTTCCTGAGCCAGTGGAAGCTTTCTAAGCATATTCTTGGAACAAAAATGTGAGTTCCTTCTTCACCTGCAAGAATATACAAGCTCCATTCATGCATGCAACAAAGAGGTCAGAGCTAGTGCAATTGCTCTTCTTAATTTTTTTCTTTTTTACACCAGTGGGAAAGTTATTTCTCTGTGGAAAACCCCATTCCTCAACATCCCCACCAAAGTGGTGGTGTTCTCCTAATGTTTTACTCTAAAAATGGATGTAATCCTTCTCTTGCCTAAAATACATCAACAACCTCTGCTAGAGTGCAGTGGGTCAGAAAGTGGTTTAAGAATGCCTGCAAATTATGAAATATGTAGATTTGAACACGTTTCCAGGTTTTTCACAATTTAGAAAGCCCAGTTCCCAACCACATTATTCAGTATTTTTTCATAAACCTATGTGTTATGAAAGTCCATCTATGAACATGAAACCAACTTTCCTGCGTAATGAAATTTGCTTTGCTTTCATAAATCAGACTATTTTGTGCATATTTCTCACATAGATTGGTATACAGCTTTATAGTCAGAAGTACAATTTTTTATATATTCTAGGCAGCACTCATGTATTGAAGAGTTATATTTGTCCAAACTTTAGTTTAGTTATTGAACATAAAAAACATTCAGACTATGTCACAGTTGCTTTAAATGGTTTGCAACCCGAAAGAATGGCGCCATATGAGAGATACAGTTTATTTCAATCAATATATTCTGTACAATGGCAGATGTAATGGTCTACCTAAATAGGATGACCTATAATAGACTTAAAAAATTAGAAAGGGCTACAGAGTTATTGAATGACTTTATATTTCCTTTTGTAAAGGTTCCTGATCAATAAATGTATCCCAATTTATGTACAAATACATTTTTATTCTATTAGTAATTGAGTATGATCAATCACTTAAAAAGAAAAACCAGAAGAAAAATATCAATACATTTGGGAAAATATTGGCAAATTAACTAAGAAATAAAAAATAGAAATGAAGTCAATTTTGAAGGATGATGGAGAGCTGGATGCTTATTTGAGGGACATTGCTAATGAACACCACACATTAGATGCCACCCTTTATATTAGAGGTGAAAGTCCTACTACCAGTGCATGTTTCTATTAAAAAAAAGTCAGTAATTCACGCTCAACCAAATAAAGCATTCCCTAAATAAATGATTTATTTTCCAATAATACCCATCTACAGAGGGTTCTAGAAAAAGGAAAGATTTGGTTTGAAACTTCTGGTAGTTTTAATTTACATCTGTTGTGATCACTGAATGAGAGAAGCTAGTTCAAAAATATATTTTAGGAATCAGAATGTGAAAGACAGAATAGATATATGCCAAGACTGTGCATGTTGCTTTGCCATCCATTTGACCTACTCCTTTGCAGAAATATTTTTTTTACAGTATTACTTCATCGCTGTTTGTAATCATTGAGTTGATAAGTATTAAAGAATAATTGTAGCCTTCTTTAACTGTCACATCTATTATTAAATGATTGTGAAGCACCCTTGTAAAGTGATCTTGCCCCAAACCTGTTGGCTGATATTTGTATTCCTCACCTATTAACAGTAACGAGTTTATACATTTTCATGAAAGCTTATGTCTTATAACTTTTAATAATTTTAACCCCTTTGCTGCCAGGCCTTTTCTCCCTCAGGTGCTGAGCCTTTTTTTGGCTATTTGGGGTAGTTCACGCTTAGGCCTTCATAGCTTTTTGTCCACATGCACTACCCACGCCAAATTTACACCCCTTTTTTCCAACATCCTAGGAATTCTAGAGGTACCCAGAGATTGTGGGTTCTCCTGAAGGAGACCAAGAAGTTAGTCAAAATACAACTAAAAGTTACTTTTAAAAAAAAGAATTGGAAAAAGTGTTGCAGAAGAAAGCATGTGTTTTTTCCCCTGAAAAGGGCATCAACAAAGGCTATGCTGTGCTAAAACCCCTATCTCCCGGCTTTCAGGAACAGGCAGACTGGAATAAGATAACCTCATTTTTCAACACAATTTTGGCATTTTACTGGGACATACCCCATTTTTACTATTTTTTGTGCTTTCAGCCTCCTTCCAGTTAGTGACAGAAGTAGATGTAAAACCAATGCTGGATCCAGGACAGCTAAACATTTCTGCAATGTAGACATAATTCTGAATTCAGCAAGAGGTCATTTGTGTAGATCCCTCATGGTTTTCCTGCAGACAGTAACAGCTAAAGGATAGGGATATGAAGGGCTTGTATGTTCATCAAGAACCCTAAGTGCCCAGAGCCAATAAATTACCTGTATGTTTCACTGGGTTTTCATAGTATACCTGGTATACAGCAATTTATTTGCTGAAATATAAAAAGAGAAAAATAAGTATAAAGGAAATCTTTGTATTTCCGAAATGGGCAGAAGATAAGGTGTTGAGAAGCAGTGGTTATTCGCACATCTCTGAACTCCGGGGTCCTCATACTTGCATGTGAATTACAGGGCATTTCTCAAATAGACTTCTTTTTTCCACACTGTCTTACATTTGGAAAGAAAAAAATGTGGAGAAAGACAAGGGGCAATAACACTTGTCCTTCTGTTCTGTGTTCCTCGAAGTCTCCCAATAAAAATTGTACCTCACTTGTGTGGGTAGCCCTAGTGCCCGCAACAGGAAATCCCCAAAAAAACAACATGGACACATCAGATTTTTTCATTGAAAACTTATGTGTTTTTTGGAAAGTGCCTAGCTGTAGACTTTGGTCAGTAGCTCAGCTGGCACCCAGGAAAACCTGTGCATTTTTAAAATCTAGACACCTGGGGGATCTCAGAATGGTGTAAATTATGGTGCTCTCACCAGGTTCTATTACCCCAAATCCTTTGCAAACCTCAAAATTTGGAAAAAAATAAAATAAAAATTCCTCTCATTTTGGTGACAGAAAGTTATGGAATCTGAGAGGAGCCGCAAATTTCCTGCCACTGAACATTCTGCATAGTTTCCCGATAAAAATGGTTCCTCACTTGTGTGGGTAGGTCTAGCGCCCGAGACAGGAAAAGCCCCTAAACACAACATGGACACATCAAATTTTTCTTAGGTAAACTGACCTGGTTTTTGCAAAGTGCCTAGCTGTGGATTCTGGACTCTAGCTCATCCGACACCTAGAAAAACCTAGCAAACCTGGAAATTTCTGAAAACTAGACACCTAGGGGAACCCAGGATGGGGTAAATTGTGGCACCCTCACCAGGTTCTGTTACCCAGAATCCTTAGCAAACCTAAAGATTTGGCAAAAAACACTTTTTCCTAACATTTCGGTGCTCCTGGAATCTGAGGGGAGCCAAAAATATCCTTCTACCTAGCATTCCCCCATATCTCCTGAAAGAAATGGTACATCACTTTATGAAATTGGCATAAAAAAATCCCTGGTGTCACTCCACACCTGTAAAAAAAAGGAAAAAAGTAAAAAATCCTTGGCATCAAGGGGATTCTGCCTCCCTTGGGGGGGCAGATGGGCCTAATTAATATCATCCCATCTGCCCCCAAGGGAGGCAGAAATGGCCTTATAAAAAAATGTCCCCCTTGGGGAGCGACCCTTGCCCAAGGGGCCGCTCCCCTTATATGTTAACAAAAAAAACCTTTCTAGTGTCTAGTGGGGTGATCATAGCGAGCGTGCTGCAGAAATGCTTAGAAAAGACATCAAAGAAAGTAAAAGCCTTTGCTTTCCTTTGATACCTCTCTGGTCTCCCCCAACCCCCAGATCGGAAGAGAAATAAAAGCATTTCTCTTCCAATTGCGCTGGAAGCTATGGGGGTGACCTCTGATGAGGTCAGCGAGCAATTCATCAGACATTACTGGTGGGGGTCGGGGTGGAAGGGAAACCGATTCCCCTTCCATCACTGTCTAGGGATGGGGGTTGGGAGGCCCAAAATTGAGCGCTAGAGCTCCCCCACCGGTCCGGGTGCAGGCCATAATGGTTACATCCTCGGAACCCGAGCAGTGCAGTCGAAGACGTAACCGAAATGTCCTGGGCACCCAAGTGGTTATGATATTTTATAAAACTTTCAGCTGATTTTTGCTTACAAATCCCTCTGTTTAAATTGTGTGTTATAGGTAAACCCATAAAACTTTTTAATCTGTCCCAATCTCCAGAATTTCTGACCAAAATATTCTTATAATTGACATAGGTTATGTGACAATTATTTAGCAAAAAATATATAAGACCATCATAGGTTTACAAAATTACCAGTGCCACGGTGTCAATCATTGCAGTCAAGACTGGTGGCAAGACGAAAAATGCACTGACAGGATAAGACAATGATAACAATTTTCCTATCACACTTAGCACAGAAGATGCTTGCGGTTTCTGAGCAGTGAAAATAACATACATTACAATTTGACAAGTTTATTAATTTACCACCTTTGGAAGGATGAAAGGCTAAGTTGCACCACTGGTGTTTGAACTTGTGACTTCAAAGCCTAAGGAGATTGGAGCAGCAATCACTTGCCATTGTGGGTCAGCATGTTTGTTAGGGACACATATATGCTAATGCCACAGCAATGCTATTTTTCCAGATATCTTCAAAAGAAACATTTCACATTCACACAGCTGAAATTCACATGACTAGTTGGGTAAAGGCTATGACCATGTGACACCGCAAATGGAGTATATTTCCATTGTCCTGAAAAGTTGCATGTCGGGGACTGTGCTCAGGTGATGTTGCATCCCAGAAGTCTGGGCTGGAGGTACCTCGGACAGATCAGTGGGAACTGGAGCACACTTGTTAAATCTGGTGTGTTTTGCCACTGATCTCTTGAGGCCCTCAACTTCTGACACTCAACTGGGAACCAAGCACTCCTTTTTAGCATGTGACTATCAGCATAGCAATCTAAGGCTTAATCGGGGAGGAGCTGTGGGCTAGTTACTCAGAATTCAGTTTTGAAACAAACAACACTGAATAATTTACTGTTGAGTCTGTGCTGTTTGATTTCAAAATGAAAGTACTTCATTAAACATATTACTAAATGCTATGCACAAATGAAATATTTGTATGTATTTATATATATATATATAATGACAAGTGGAAATCCTTAAAAGTCCTCTAAAATCTGACAACCAACCAACAGGGGGCACATCATAAAGAATGATCCCTCAGGTCAGATAAACCCTAAATATAGCCTGAACAGTTAACATTCTATGCATCAGCAAGGCCTAACAGCCAAATACACAAACCCACATTTGAGCCTAACAGAACATGAGGGGTGCAATAAATGAGACTCACACCTATTGGCTTTGTTGTGATGTCTCCACCACCAGCAAAATATAGAGACAAAAACATTACAAAACAGTATTGAAAAACTGCTAGTATCAGACTTTGATGATGTAAAACAGCAATTGGAGTGATTTACTGTCAACAATATACATTATTAAAACTATCTAACATAATGCAGTGTGGGAATGTTTTTTCAATACTTAGGGCCTGATTACAAGTTTGGCAGTCAGACCGCAAGACCACCATGTTGGCAGTCCTGCAAAAACAGCTATGCTGGCTGTCCTTCAGACTGCCTTATACAAGTTACTGAGGCAGGGCCACTGACTGTCAAGCAAAAATGGCAGAGAGCCAGCAGTGCGGCAACCTGTAAATAGGCGGTCTGACCTCCAGCACCGACAGCACCACGAATAAGCATTTTACAAGCACATAATCGATGTGGCAGACCCTTCATGGTGGTCAGCCAATGGTGGTTCGTGGTCAGCAAAGAAATAGACAACTACACATTGGATGAATTTGTAAACAACACAGCTGACACACATTGCCACAAAGGACACACCTGCAAAGGACAATTTAAAACACACCCCTTCACAGACCACAATCATTTGCATTTTCAATGCAAAACACAGAAGCCAGAACACCTAATTTCCCCCAAAACTGTGTAGGTAGGCACTTTTTTAACCACCACTTAGAACACAGTACACATGCTTGTGTCTATTCACACCCTTTTGCACTTCCCCTATTTAGTAAGTCACTGGCACCTTTCTTTCCACTATGTCACATTTGAAAAATTCCCTTTTTTTAGAAGTTAAGTTAAGAGTCATGGTGGATGAAATCATAAGAGTAGACACGCAATTGTCTAGAGCACACGTCCAGCACACTCCTTTCAGTAGGAAAATGGAAATGTGGGACAGGATAGTCGACAGAGTGAATGCTGTAGCCACCACCCTGTGCACAAAAGAGGACATCAGGAAGAGGTGGAATGACCTTATATGCAAGGTTAGTTCCCTGATTTCCAAGCACCAACTGCAGGCCACGAAGACTGGCAGAGGCCTTCCCAATGCCCCATTACATCTCTTTCCCTGGGAGGAGAAGGTCTTACCATCCTCCATCCTGAAGGCTTGACAGGAATCCCTGGGGGAATGGTGTCTGGTAAGTCAGAACACAAAAACTGTCACTAAAATGCCATGTCGTGCATGCTCACAGCTCATCTTTATCCACTGTCTTGTTCATGTACCCCACCAACATTTACTACTCAGAGTATCTGAGATTTCACACTGTCAGTCTGTATTGTTGGACCCGACTTCACAGCAACCAAGGCCCATCACATGCCATAAGTCAATGTCTCAAAGGGTAAATGTATGCTCAAACCCAAATTAAGTCTACATACAGATAAGTCATACACACCATTTGTATAGTGTGTGTAGTACAAAGAGTCACCTGACTGCAACTCCCAGGAGGCACTGTTTCTATTACTCCAGACACCTGGCTGGTGTTCACTTGTACACATACTCCTGTTTTGCAAATCTCAAATGAACTTCACTCACCTTGGAGGATACTATTTGTCAAGTGTGTGAATTAGAGATAATGGCCTGACTACAACTCCCAAGAGGCACTTTTTCAGCAACTCCAAACACCAGACAAGTCTTCATTTGCCCACATACCCAATTTGGCAAATTTCAAATGAACTTCACTCACCTGGAAAATACAATTTGTAGAGTGTGGGAAGTGGAGGGAGTGACCTGACTGCTAAGGCCAGGAAGGCTCTGTGTCTGTCTATTCAACCACCAGACCAGAGTACACTTGCTCAAATAAACCTGCTTGGTAACTCTCAATGGAAGTGTGCTCACCTAGGAGTATAGCATTTGTATAGTGTTTGTACTAGAGAGAGTTACCTGACTGCAACTCCCAGGAGGAACTTTTCCTCTAAATCCAAACACCAGACCAGTGTTCACTAGTCTGAATACTCCTGTTTGGTAACTCTCAATTGAGGTGTATTCACCTAGGGTGATCACATTTGTATAGCGTGTGTAATACAGAGAGCAACCGGACTGCTGAGGCCAGAAGGCTCTGTTACTCAATTCACCAGCCCAGTGTTCTCTTGTCCAAACATCATTGGTTGGTAACTCTCAATTGAGTTGTACTCACATGGGGAGATCACCTTTGTATAGTGTGTGTAGTACAGGGAGTGACATGACTGCTGAGGCCAGGAGGCTCTGTTACTGTTATCCTACTCATCAGCCCAGCATTCTCTTGTCCAAATACCATTGTTTGGTAACTCTCAATTGAAGGGTACTCACGAGGGAGGATAGCATTTGCTAAGTGTTGGGAATTAGAGGGAGTGACATGACTGCAAATCCCAATAGGCCCTGTAACTGTAACGCCAACCACCAGCACAGTGGCCACTTGTACAAATACCCTTGTCTGTCAACTCTCAAATGAAGCATACTCACCTGGGACTGATCAAGCACAGATCAGCCCCAAATCACAGATGTATCTGTCAACATAGCTCCACCTTGATTTACTAACCCAAGACTGTGAGAGGACGGTATGGTCCGCTCTGATTTTTTGCTTTTGGATCACCTGTTTTCTTTACTTTTTACTGTGAGGGAGCCTCATAATTGTGGACTCACTCACAGTAAACTAATGGTAAAATAGACGGCCTGTGTTTACCGCTGGTGCCGCCTTGCTAAGGACAGGCTACTGTGATGCAGCAAGCGTGGAAAGCCCAGGGCTGGTTACACATAATCACAGGTGCGCACACGTGTTCACCTGTGTGAGGACTGCGCGGGGAGGAATCTTGGTGTTTGCAGCCCAAGAATTGTGCTTTGGTAGCCTGGCACAGAAGGAACTATGCAGAGTGGGTGGCGACCGGGAGTAGGTCTCATGATTTGTGTATACACATGTGAGGGATAGTCAGTGTGCTTACTGTCTTTTCACCATAGGGACACTCCATTAAATGTCACCGTCAGTGGGCTTACTGTCTTTTCACTGTAGGGACACTCCATGAAATGTCAATGGGAAAGGATGGCCTAGAGCGCAACTCCAGTCTCCTAGGGTCCACATAGTCCACAGTCACACCAATGTACATTGTAACCTGCATGAAAAACATAATGCAGTAGGTTTACAGAGGCATAGTTGTACAACGTATGGGTCATCCAGGAATGTCATCTTTCTCTGACTCAGCTCAGGATTACTGCCAATTACTGCTTTGTACAGCTGCCTGAGCACGACCTTCCTACAATCAGCCAGCTGTCATCCCATGCCAGGAAATGGGTGGAGAGGCCCTGAAAGGAATGTCAGCGAGGAGGGGCTGAGACTTTAAGACACAAGTGGTACTGACTACTGGATGACACCATTTTGAGCTATCCCAGAAGACAGGAAGGAGGGGACAGGGGTAATGAAGTGATGTGGCACATCTGGATTGGCTTGATATGCAGGCCCACTTAAAAGATCCTGTACAGGGGAGGGCTCTCTCTCGCTGTCTTGGCTGTGATTCACTGCAGGACATTGGGACTGAAAACTGGTGTCATGGACAACTGGAAAGAAGAACCCCCTGACTGCCCACTGGGGTAGGGGCTCTGCTCATGAATTACTTCAAGCGAGGGGCATGCCAGGGCCAGGTAAGCTGGCCCCCTTACCCTCCTGAGGATCAGTTGGGGGAAAAATTGGGCTGGCACAAAGAGAACATACTTCCCAGAAGAAAAGAAAGGCACCAGATACAATTTGAGAGCCTTCAAGGCCAGGAGGCCTAACAAACGTTGCCCTGGTGGCAATGACACCAAGATCATCAAACTCGGTCTTTGGGGGCCCAAGATATCACAAGGAGAAGGTCTGTGACCCTTGACCTTTTCCAAGCAAACGGCAAAGCGCGTAGGGCTCTGCTGATGCTCTGGTCAGTGCCCTCAGGATGGGCCAGGGCCTGGGGCTTCCCCCAAAAGATGTAAAGCTGGGAGGCTGCCATCACACACCTTGTGAAGACTAGCAGAGGGGCCCTGGACCCCATCCTGGGGCTCCACAAAGAAGTAAACTCAGGGAGCACCATCACACTCCCTGCAAAGTTGTGTTCAGGGCCTCGGGTCCACAGTAAGGTCAGGGGGTGCCGTTGCACCCCCCATGAAGGTGCTGGATGAGGCCCTGGACCCCATCCTGGGGCCCCACAGGGACGTGAAGCTGAGGGAATGCTGTTGAGCCCCCTGCGAAGATGGCACCTGCTTAGGGAGGGGTCGGTAGCTGAAGACGAAGCCGGGAAGCATCATTGCGCTCCCCATAAAGACGCTCTGGAGGGGCTCTGGACCCCATCCCGTTGCCCGCACCAAAGATGAAGTTGGGCGTCCCGTGAAAATAAATCACACTCTGACTTTTTCCATTGAGCCAATGAGGCCTATAGCCTATTTCGCTGGCTTGTCCCTAGAACCAACACAGGCCTACAGGTTTGCACATAAGCTGCTAACCATCACACTTGTAGTTGTATATTTACACATATGCACAAAATTAGTTGTCAAAACAATAAACAACCCCTCTCAAAATGGCCTTCCAGATATTATCACCCAGAAAATCTCTATCCCTGTAGTGCATCGGGGGCCATAACCAGCACCAAACCCTTTCTTACTATGGTATTCTGCAAAGTTCAGTGTAATGAAGTACATCTCCTTAGGCTTTATTATTAAAGTTAACAATCCACCCATAAATGCCTATTGACATGCTTTTCACAAAACACTACATCAGGCCATCTTCCTTTATTGCAGCACTGCAAAATAAATAAATCAGGCCTATACTCTTCATCCTTAGCTTGTCACCTTAACCAATACAGTGATACTCTATTAAGCACACGTCAAATGTACAATATAAGCTTTCTTGTTTAGTGAAAGCTCACAACATCTGGCCCAATCAAATACTGTTCTCAAGTTAAACTGCTTGTGGGTGGAGGTGGAGCCTAAGGCCCTCTCTCAGTAGTTTTTCTGACAGCTCATTTTCTGTTCAAGTAAGATCTGATGATCAATACTGTGTTCAGCCAGACCTAAAATGTTTCCTTCTATTCTCTATAAAAGTAACCATAATCCATGCACTTTTAAGCAAAACCCTCCTGCGACCCACTTTGTCTAAATATAATTTGTGTCCTCTGGGAGTTCATTTTAAAACACTGAAATGATTTATTTTTTCCTCTGCTGTATTTTTTTAAAGACATTTGAGAGCCAATTACTATGGAACTTCCATCAAATATTACTTTAATTTTGTAAGGATAATTTAATCTTCCATTTCTTTTTGAAGTACCTTTCTAGCTTTTTAATTAGGAAATTGTGTTCATGTTTGCATTTTACTTTGGCCTACATTTCCTTTAAAGCAGTTAATTGAAGACTGTAGAGTGTGTATTGTGATTATAATTGATGTAATCGCTCTGCAGTTACTCTGCAGAGTATGTTAACCACCCACAAATGGAAAGGCTTGCTTTTCTAAAATAACTAGGAACGTTACAATAATGTCTCTATTTTTCTCTTCCACGAGAAGGTTCACTCACCAAAAGCACATAAATTGATGTTTATAAAAAATATGAAATGTTATATTTGGAATACATTTCACACATAGAAGTGTTTTGTAATAAGAGAAAGAGTCCACACAATGCGTTGTTCAAAATAAAAACGCAAACTGTATAGCAAAGAGAATCCACTAGATTTGATTTTCTAGTTTTCAGTTACATATGTAATTCTATAATGAAATGGGCAATCGGGATAGCCATGATTAAACACGTGGATACTCATCGTAAGTAGTAAAAGTACAAAAAATGTTGCACAAAAATGTAGTCTTTTTTCAGTTTTTATTTCTTCTCTTTCTTGAAAGGTCTTAATTATAAAGAGATAGAATTGGTTAGCGATTGCTGGAAGGCCAGAATTCCTTATGCATTTTAACATTGATTTAAAAGTTCACTGGGAGAGGTAGACATTGCCTGCGCAGGTATGAGGGAAGAATGGCGTATGAATGTAGGTGATGACATATTGCCAATAGGCTTTTGGGCATAGGTCTTTGGTAGGATACATTCTGAATGATACAGTTTTTAACTTTATCTAAGTCAACATATACTAAGCCCAAATTATTGACTTATGTTAAGAAAAGGGTCTGAAATATACTAACACTTCCGTTCCATAAATACTTACCTTATTTTCTGCAGCGCTTTAGAGTTCCAGAATATATGAAGTGTATAATCGTGAAAACAAGCATGACTCCCCCTTGAACAGAGACCACCTCAGTTGAAGGAAGATTCCATATTGCATATTGCAAGTCAATTTGCACTATACACTTTCCATGCGTATAGGATAAATAGAAGGACTGCCCAAGACGGTGTGCCTACTTAGTCTATGCCCTGCAAGCTATTCTTGCTCGACTGCTGTTCATACTCGTGTAGACAAATTTCCACCAGTTTGAAATCTAGATTTGTCTTTTCTTCAGCAACATTTTTTGAGGTAATTTATTGCGCAGCTTCCAGTGTGCCCTCCCTATTCCTCAGTTGTGTTTGATTTAGCAATGTACCCGTCAACAGTGTCATATTCCTCAATGCAGGTCTGTATGCTCTCCAAAGGCAAATGTTTTAGCAATGCACAATGGTGCACCACTTCTTTCACATGCCAAAGGATGTGCATACCATGAAAACATCCACACTTTAGCAATCTTTAGTGTAATGTTTCACTAAAACTGAAGCACAGAACCCAGGCCAAAATGTTATAAAAAATGATGCATTGCAGCACAGCGCTGCACGTAAAGATGCTGCAGTGTGTTGTGTGAGCAGGAGAGAGCAGAACAGCACCATTTCTAAAAAGATGTGGTGCTGTTCTGCTCTTTCCCTGTGTTGGTGCACTTCTGGCTACCATGTGCCTATGCACACTCTTTCGCCATAGTGTGAGAGTGTCTGTATTGTGGTAAACATAGTTTTTGTAAAGGATGAGGTAACTTCCAGTATAAAAAGTACACTTTAAGAAGTTTATCCTTTTGTGTTTGCTATACAAGGCAACATTTCTCCTCTGTACACCTGCCGCAGGGAGGCACAGGATTTTGGCCACCATTCCTGACTACAATTCGTTCTAGTTGTGGCTTTGTGTCAAAATCCATGAGTGGATGTGAACTCCAATGCACCCCCCATGGAATGCCCCCTTGATGCATAGTGACCCAAGTCAGGAGTGTTTTGTGTAACTTTGCTGAACTTTTGGTTACAATCTAATTGAAATCATGATTTGCATCAGATTGTAAACACCAGGGCCCAAATTTACCAATATTTCACATAATGAAATGAAGCAAGCCATCTTGCTGCCCTGCGATGTGCTGCATGACAGAGAGCACCAGTGCGCCATGTTTAACATTATAATGCATTCATGCTGTCTGCTCAACTGGCACATAAAAACTGCATAGCACCAATGCAGACACCCTTGCACCATGGTGCAAAGGTGCCGTCACTGTAGATAGGAGTGTTTTTGTGCAGGAAGGGGCATTTTTCTGCGCAAAAGGAATCCTAATAGGCCTTTTCCTCTAACTGTGCTGCAAAATGCAGCACACTTAGAGAGAGGAAACAACAGGGTGAAATAAAAATATTTTGCCCTTGTTTCACCTCTGGTGAGGAAATGTACAGTCCCAATGCAGTCTCTGGTCTACCAGTCTTGGTAAATCTGGGAATGTGTCAGAATGCATGGGTGGATGCATGGGGACATCCATGCTCGGCCCATGGCATCCCTCCCTGCTGCAGAGTAACACAAGGCAGTGATTTGTGCTGCCTTGTCTTAATCTAGAATTAGCAAGCCATGAACGGCCACACAAGCTAGCCTTGCATGACTTGATAAATCTCATTTAGGTTTTGTGTCACCCTTGCGTGTCGAAAGGGGCAATGCAAAAAAATATGTGCCCTGATTTTTCAGATGTGCAAACTTTGGTTGGTAAATAATTGTGCAAATCAATAATTTTATTGATGCTTATGACAGTAAATGATGAATAAATGGGATTGCATTAAGAATATCTTATTCAGAAGTGGGATAAATAATGCAATATAGTCATGCATTATTCTCATGAGAGACACCATTTAGTTAAAATGGATGCAGTTTCTGGACTTCTGTTTATTTTGCTCCTGCTCATTCGCTCTCCACCAACTGCAAGTTTTCTCTCTTCACAGTAGAAGATGGCAATGACGTCAATATATTGTAGTATTAAAGAGACTAGAAAGAGTGTATTGTGAATAGACCTTTCCATTGTGTACCTAAAGTATAATTTTGAAGGACTTTCACTGGAAGTTCTGATGTGGGCATGCAAAGAGGCATAACTCTGTGGGCTACTGTTTGATATTGAATTGAACATCTTCGGAGTGCAGTTGCTGAAGAAGCAAGCAGCAGATTTCTCTTACATTAAGAAATGGGTTAGTGTTATGGACCTTTCAAACTTATGAAAGTGATTTGCCAATATGATCTTACCATGATCATTCATTCTGAGTTTGCAGTTTTAATAATCAATGTGCATAGAATGTGATTAAAACCCCCTGCTTTTAAAAAAAAAATCAGAGGTGATTTCTCATTTTTATCCCCAGACTCTGTCCAAGTTTTCTGAGATTTTTCTTCTCACTAAGATTTGTCAATACTCTTTATGAGTTTGGCACTTTGAATTTAGAAGGGCTTCTATTAATTGAGGGTTCCATTATGATTTATGATACTGCATTTCTGTAACATTGAGTTTTCATGACTAAAACGTTGTATTCTTTTGTAATGCTCTATTGATGATTAGTAAATCTGAAAAAACTTAATTTTAACTTGAACTCAATTCTTGAGTTGTCCCATTTACTAAAATGGTTTTACTCTGTTAAATTTGTCTGATTACTGGGGAGAGTGGTCTGTTATGGCAAGATCAATGACAAGGGTTGCTGACTGAGCTGCCCAAGGCAAATGTTGGGATGTTTAGGTATTGGGACTCAAGAAATCATTGGGGTTCTTCTGCCACAAGGTTTTGGAAGCACAGGATGGTTTGCATAAGGGCATCCTCTCTTTAAGGGATCTGTGAAGATTTTATTTCTTTTTTTTAAAATATTTATGCTGAAAAATAAGGAAAAAAGCGTTGTGGAAACTTGCCAGTTTCCTGGTGGTGGATTGTCCTGGAAAGAGAATGGCCATATTGACTGTGCATTCCCGAACAAAGTTGGAGTGCAAGTATGAATAGGAGAATCGAGTTTGTGAATGCATTTTTTAAGATACGAATCATTGTTAGATCTGACAGCCTTAGGATGGTCATCCGCCAACTTTTTGCCTGCCTCCCTCCAATTTTCTGTTACTGTTTTTGTTGGTTTTAGGACTCTGCACACTTTACCACTGCTAATCAGTGCTAAAGTGCATCTGCTCTCTCCCTACAAACAAGGTAACATTGGTTCCTACCCAATGGGCACATTTGATTTACTTGTAAGTCCCTAGTAAAATGCACTACACGTGCCCAGGGCCTGTAAATTGAATGCTACTAGTGGGCCTGCTGCACTGGTTGTGCCACCTACATAAGTAGCCCTTAACCATGTCTCAGGCCTACCATTGCAAGGCCTGTGTGTGCAGTTTTCACTGCCACTTCGACATTCAGCATTTAAAAGTACTTCCCAAGCCCTAAACCTCCCTTTTTCTACATATAAGTTACCCCTAAGGTAGGCCTTAGTTAACCCATACGGCAGGGTGCTATGTAGTTAGAAGGCAGGACATGTACATGTGTGGTTTATATGTCCTGGTAGTGGAAAACTCTTAAATGGGTTTTCCACTACCCTGAGGCCTGCTCCTTTCAAAGGATAGCATTAGGGCTACCCTCATAAACTATTTGAGTAGTAGGTTCTGATCAGAAAGTGGTACCCAGGTCATATTTAGCATAGCCAGAATGGTAATAGGAAATCCTGCTTATTGGTGAAGTTGGATTTTATATTACTATCCTAGAAATGCCACTTTTAGAAAATGAGCATTTCTCTGCACTAAAAATCCATCTGTGCCTTACAGCCTGTCTCCAATCAACGTCTGGGCTGGGCTGGTTGAAAGCTCCCTTGTGCATTTTACCCAGACAACCACATACATAGGATACTCAGTCATACCTGCACTCATCTGTACACTGAATGGGTCTTCCTGGGCTGGGAGGGTGAGGGCTTGACACTTACATTTCAAAGGTTAGTGGCCTGCCCTCACCTAATGGACTGCCAAACCCCCTTCTGGGACCGTGGCAGACAGCCCTGAACTGAAAGGGGACCTTGTGCACTTCAAAACCACTCTTTGAAGTCTCCCCTACTTTAAAGGCAAATTTGGATATATAAACTGTGTCCCTAACCTCACCAAATCAGACACTTCTAGACCTGAACCTGCAATTTGTCAAGAGGAACTGCCTGGCTGCCCAAAAGAATCATCTGGACTGCTTTGCTGAGAAGGACTGCTGCCCCTCTGTTGCCTTCCTGCCATGCTGCCCTCTGACTTTGCTGAGAAGTGCTATCCAAGGGTGTGGGTTGAGCTTGCCTCCTGTTTTCTGAAGTCTCAGTGCCAAAAAGACTTCACTGCTTAATAAAACTCCTTGTGCACCAAAAATCGACATACAGCCTGCCGGAAATGATGCACTGCCTGCCTTGTGATGAGAAAATCGCCGTACAGCAAAACTCGAACGATGCAGCCCAAATTCCTGAGTGAAGATTAGATGCAGCACCTGCCTTGCTACTGAAAATTCAACGCACATCCCTACCAGATCAACGCACAGCAAAACGGGAATGATGCAGCCCAACTTCCCGAGTGAAGAATTGACACAGCGCCTACCGTGAGACAGAAAATGTGACGCATCACCATACCGGATTGCCGCAATGTCTGTGACTTCGTCCCACACACCTAGGATTTTCACGCATCGTCCCTGGGCGTCAAAAAGGTCCCAGCATCGCAGTGAGGAACCAAGACTGCACACAGGAAATCGACGCAAAGCCCCTTGGGGGGTGTAAAAAAACAACACATTGCCGCTGGAAAATCCGAGGCACACCCTATTTTTCCACTCCTCTCCCCCTCTGCGGTCTCCATGCATGTTATTTTTGACGTAAACTGGGTACTTTGTGCAAACAAGAGACAAATGTTAATTTTTAAGTTTTAAGACTCTTTAATCTTGCAAAAGTGACATCTCAACTTGTGCTCCTTTAATCTTTATCGTTTTGACCTTAATTTAACTGGATAAATATCATATATTTTTCTAAACATGTGTGGTGTATTTTTTGTGGTGTTCTCACTGTATTTCTATATGATTTATTGCACAAATGCTTTACACATTGCCTTCTAAATAAGCCTGACTGCTCAGTGCCAAGCTACTAGAGGGTGGGCACAGGATAATATGGATTGTGGGTGACATACCCTGACTAGAATTTTGGTACCAATTTAGACAAAGGTGAATACCTCTGCTAACAAGAGACTCCATTTCTTACATTGGTGATCAGTGGTGAGGATAGGACTTGTGTTTTTGCAGCAACAAACAATAGCTACGTAGACACTACCTCCCCACAGTTAAAGGTGAATTTGATTTTCTATTTTTGCTGCAATTTTTCCTGCTTGACATTTTAATCTAAATCCTAAACAACATGTTTCTGGCTGGGTTTCAAGGAGGAGCTGGAAAGTCTGACCTAGCTAGCTGGGGACATACACTGTCAGCTAGCTAGAAAGAGTTCTGCAAGGGGATGGGAGAACCTACCAAGGGTGCCTCCAGGAAGGAGGAGTACCAAAAGGCACTGAGGGCCTGAGCAGAAGCCCATTCACAAGAGGATGTTGAGGTGGATGGGCTAGAGGATGGCTCCCCTGAAGATTTACCAGTAGCAGTAGGGGGTGACACCCCTGGATTTTTGCCCCCTGCTAAACCAGGGAGCAGTGTCTCAAGTCACGGCCTAAACACAGAGTAAAGGAGGGAGGAGAGAGAGTTTCAACTGCAATTGGTAAGGTTAAACATGGAGGCAGAGGAGAGGAAGGCTGAGAGTGAAGCCAAACAAGCTGAGGCTGAAAGGGCCTTGGCTGAAAAGAAACCACTTCTGGCCCATAAACTGAGTCTCAAAGAGTGGGACCTTAAATCTGGGCAGTCTGAGTCCAGCAGTGATGGTGGCAGCATACATACATGACCAGCTGCATACAAAAAGGTTTGTATACGCAGAGATGTGGTGCCAAGTACTGTGGTGGGAGATGACATTGACAAATGGCTGGATGCCTATGAAGTTGCACTAAGGGCTTTTGGGGTTCCTGAAGAGCAATGGGGGTGGGCTTGTGGAAACATGTACCAATACTTTGGAGGGACACACTTCTCACATTAGAAAAGAAGGACCAGCACACATACCCGCTCATGAAAGTGATTTTAATTGCCAAGTTTGGATTGATCCCTGAAAAGTGTCACCAGAAAGTCAGGGACAGTACCATACTCTCCACACAAACTTGGATAGACTTTTATGATTCTTCTAGCAAGGACCTGAATGGATGGGTACTGGGCAGGAGGGTAGATTATTACAAATGGTTATATGATTTGATCCTGAGGGAGCATATGCTCAGTGTTTGCTTTATAGAATTGTGCCAGCACCTGATTGACAGTAAGCTGACTGATCCCAGGAAGCCTGCTAAGGAGGTGGACCACTGGGCTAGCATCAGAGTGTTTAAAAAGGTATCGAGGGCACCCACAAAGGTGGTCAGGGTTCCCACCAGAAGAAGCAAGGGGGAGAAAAACAAAAAAATAAGGAGTTCTCAAAAGGCCCCCAAACTAATTCCCAAGGGGATTGTGTTAACTAGTCTTAGCCTGATTTTAAAAAGAAAACCAAGGTTCCTTGATCAAAAGAAAGGGAGGCTTGTACCCCAATGCATAGAGTGCACTAAGTATGGTTACTCTAAGGATGACCCCAACTGTCCCAAGAGGGCACAGCCCTGAACTGGAAGGCAGATACCTGGTTTGGCTAGTGTAACACGTGGGAAGGAGGTAGTCCCAGATTGCTTTGGGGAACAGATAGAGGGAACACTAGTATCCCTGGGGGCTGCAAAGATGGTGACAAAACCCCACATGCCTGCCAATACTTCCAATTAAAACAGTGGATCACCATCAATGGGGAAGGGGTGGAGGCTCTGTGTGACACAGGAGCAAGTATGACTACTGTCAGCGATCAGCTGGTGTCAGCCGAGCAGGTCCTCACAAATACATTCCACCAAGTCATACTCACCGGCAATCACTAGAGCCCCCTACTGGTAGCTCCAGTTCCCCTTGAGTGGGGGGTCTCCGGTACTATAAAAATAGCTGTGAGTCCTACCATGCATGTAGATTATTTTTTAGACAATGATGTTGAGCACACTACTTGGAAGGAAGTAGAGCTAAGATCTCCCTTGGAAATGTTGGGATTGCCTTATTGGGTCTGCTTGACCACAAGGTCCATGGCTGCCCGGGAGGGGAGTTAAGGGCGTCTGGAGCCTGGAAGAATGGCCCGACAGCTGCCAAGGAGAGGGGCAAGGGGTGCAGGAAACTGGTCCCAGAAGTTCCCGCAGTGGTTGACAGGGGCTCCTGAGGAGGAGGCTCCTGAGCCAGCCGAGGAGGACATTGCTGCTCTAGGTGACCTGCCTGAGCTTGGTGGCTGGCAAGTTGAGGATGTGCCCACCAGGGAAGAATTCTGCAAAGCTCAGAAAGAGTACCCCACTCTTGAGGGTTTGAGGCAACAGGCCTCAGCTCAAGCAGCAGGTGAATCCTCTGGTGATCACCTTATATATTGGGAGAATGATTTCCTTTACAGTGAGGCTAAGGTACCAGAGATTGGGGCAGCACGTGTGCTGGTAGTCCCCCAGTGTTACCGGGCCTTCTTGCTGGGCCTGGCTCATGACATTCCCCTGGCAGGACATTTAGGGCAAGACACGCGCTTTGCCAGGCTTGTCACCCACTTTTATTGGCCCAGAATGTGGACAGCCTCATATGCATTCTGTAGGTCCTGTCCTACCTACCAGGCCAGTGGGAAGACAGGGAAGAGGCTCATGGCCCCCCTGATCCCACTCCTCATCACTGACACTCACTTTGAAAGGGTGGGCATCAATGTAATTGGTCCATTGGACCCCAAAACTGCCCTGGACAACTGCTTCATCCTCATTTTGGTGGACCATGCCACCCGCTCCCAGAGGCAATCCCTCTGAGGACAGCGATTGCAGCTGTGGTGACCAGAACTCTTATGGGGATATTTACCCATGTGGGATTCCCAAAGGAGATTGTGTCTGACAATGGCACAAATGTCATGTCTGCATACATGAATTCCACGTGTGATGTGTGTGGGAGACCTACAAGTCCACCACACCATATCATCCTAAATCCAATGGTCTTGTGGAGAGATCCAACAAGAGCTTGAAAGGTATGATCACAGGCCTATCTGAGACCATGAGGCATAGGTGGGACATCCTCTTGACATGCCTGCTCTTTGCTTACAGAGAAGTACCCCAGAAGGAGGTAGGGTTCAGTCCCTTTGAGCATCTCTATGGGTTCCCTGTCAGGGAACCCTTAAGCATTGTAAAAGAGGGGTGGGAGAAAACTCCCAAGGCACCCCCCTCAGGATGTGGTTAGCTACATGCTGGCCCTCTGCAACCAGATGCAATGCTTCTGGAGAAAGACCAAGAGCAACCTTGAGGCCAGTCAAGAAGTGATGAAACGCTGGTGAAATTTCAGCATGGAGACAAGGTTTGGGTAATGGAGCCAATAGAGCCTAGTGCTCTCCAGGACCGCTGGACTGGCTCATCTGAGATAAAGGAGCGCAAAGGGGAGGGCACTTACATAGTGGAACTCCAGTCCCATAGGAACCCCCTAAGGGTGCTCCATGTAAACCGACTGAAGCCTCATTTTGAGAGCACCAAGGTCAACATGCTTCTGGTGACAGTAGGAGAAGAGTGAACCCTACCCCGACCTTCTCTCTGCCAAGGAAGGTGATGGGTCAGTGGAGGGTGTCAATCTCTCTGACTTCCTGACCTTGGACCAGCAAGGATACTGTTACCAGTTACTGGAGCAGTACTCCTCTCTGTTTTCCCTCACCCCTGGACTCACACACTTGTGTATCCATGATATTGAAACGGGGGACAGCACCAAGGAGGAAGTTGCCAAGATGCTGGCTCTTGGGGTGATTGAGAAGTCCAGCACTCCCTGGTCCAGCCCTGCGGTGCTGGTTCCCAAGGCTGCTGCACCTCTTGCTAAACCACAACTTAGGTTCTGCGTGGACTACCAGGGTCTCAATTCTGTCACAAAGACACAGGCTCACCCCATCCACCGAGCTGATGAGCTCGTAGACAGGCTGGGCGCTGCCAAATTCCTCAGTATCTTTTATCTCACATCAGGGTACTGGCAGATCACCTTGACCGAGGGGGCTAAAGAGAGATCTGCTTTTTCTACTCCTGATGGACATTACCAGTTCAGAGTAATGCCCCTTGGATTAAAGAATGCCCCTGTTACCTTCCAATAGTTGGTTACCGGGGTCCTAGCTGCCAAGGATGCGTTCTAAGCAGCGTACTTAGACAACATTGCTGTCTACAGGTCCAGCTGGGAGGAACACCTGCTCCACCTTCAAGAGGTGCTCTAGGCCCTGCAACAGGCAGGCCTGACAATCAAGGCCAGTAAGTGCCAGATTGGGTAGGGTTCTGTGGTGTACTTGGGGCGCCTAGTAGGTGGTAGCAAGGTGCAGCCCCTCTAGGCCAAGATTGAGACAATCACAGCCTGGCAACCACCTAGAACTGAAACAAAAGTGAGAGCCTTTTTAGGCCTTACGGGTTACTACTATAGGTTTGTCAAGGGTTATGGCTCCATAGTTTCCCCCTTGACAGAACTAACATAAAAAAAAAACCTAGGTTGGTGAATTGGGCAGAGGTTTGTCAGAAAGCCTTTGACTCTCTAAAGGAAGCCATGTGCATG
This sequence comes from Pleurodeles waltl, assembly GCF_031143425.1. Classification (NCBI taxonomy): domain Eukaryota; kingdom Metazoa; phylum Chordata; class Amphibia; order Caudata; family Salamandridae; genus Pleurodeles; species Pleurodeles waltl. The sequence goes on from NC_090447.1 coordinate 924,903,626, forward strand.
GCACCTATGATCAGTGCCCTTGACTACACCAAGGAGTTCATCATGCAGACAGACCCTTCAGAGAATGGCATAGGGATAGTTCTAGCACAGCTGAATGAGGAGGGCCTAAACCAACCAGAAGTCTTTATTAGCAGAAGTCTATTACCACATGAACAGAGGTGGAGTGCCATAGAAAGAGAAGGATTTGCTTTGGTCTGGGCACTGAAAAAAATTGAGACCATACCTGTTTGGGACTCACTTCTGGATTCAGACAGACCACAGGTCCCTCAGATGGCTTATGCAGTTGAGGGGTGAAACTCCTAAGTTCTTGAGGTGGTCCATTTTCCTACAGGGGATGGACTTTACGGTGGAGCATTGCCCAGGGACTGACCACACCAATGCTGATGGTCTCTCCAGATACTTCCACCTTAGTGATGAGAGCTCCCAAGGCATTCGGTAGCTCTCCCCACTTTCAGCTAGGGTGGACACATGTTAGACCTGACAGCCTAAGGGTGGTCAACCCCCAACTTTTAGCCTGCCTCCCTCCACTTTTCTAACACTGTTTTTGCTGGTTTTAGGACTTTGCACACATTACCACTGCTAACCAGTGCTAAAGTGAATATGGTCTTTCCCTACAAACATGGTAACATTGGTTCCTACCCAATTGGCATATTTGATTTACTTGTAGGTCCCTAGTAAAGTGCACTACATGTGCAAAGGGCCTGTAAATTGAATGCTACTAGGGGGCTTGCAGCACTGGTTGTGCCACCCACATAAGTAGCTCTTAACCATGTCTCAGGCTTTCCAATGCAAGGTCTGTGTAGTGTATTTTTGTGGTGTTTTCACAGTTTCATTGTATGATTTATTGCACAAATATGTTACGCGTTGCCTTCTAAGTTAAGCTTGACGGCTCAGTACCAAGCTACCTGAGGGTGGACACAGGATAATTTGGATTGTGAGTGACATACCCTGAATAGGATTGTGGTCCCTTTTTGGACAAAGGTGAATATCTAGAGACCCCATTTCTAACAATCACGATGATGAATTTCTGTTTCTGTGTTGAATTGTGTGGATTCGTGATTACGACAGTGGGTTCAATTGGTGGATTGACTACTCTTGTGATGATGTATTATTCATATTTGTAAACCCATTTGAGGATTATTATCTTAGTGGAAGGAATAGAATTGGTCATTGGATTCATTGTAAATCCAAGATCTCGAGATATTATTTTTCTGTAGTGTGCTTGTCACAGTTTGCACGCTTCTTACCCTTGTAGTCTGCCAGTCTCGGCACCACCTGGTTTCTTGCTTGTTCTGGATTGGCCAAGGTAATGGTGACCACTTCCAGTAGCCATGGTGCTGCTGACAATTTAACACCTAGCAGGCCGTAACCTCCAGAATGAGTCCCAGAGGAAAACCCCAATATTTTTGGGAAAAAAACACAGACCACAGGAACTCTTGAAAGAGGCAAAAAAAAAAAGCTGAAAAGGCAGAAGAATCGGGAAGATCAAAACTGGAGGCTAAAGACAGAATAGGTCCAAAAACACGGAAAGCAGGAGCGAGGAGCACCAACAGGACAGAAGTGTTTTCAGCACAAGGAAAAGAAGACCTTCTGTGCTTTTATACTGACAAACAGAAAGTGACATGCAGGAAGAACTAAAGATACCATCTTGGATTGGGAAAGTCACATACAGGTGAATGGAAAAATTGCCATTGCAGAAAGTAGAAAGCAATGCATGCAGGGAAGGAAACACAGACACCTGGGAAGAAGAAAATATCGCCACAAGATGAAAAAGGAAAAAGAAGAGAGAAAAAAGAAAAAGAAGTCCAGCAAGCAGGTAAGGAAAATTACGGGGGCCACAAGTGAAGGCGGCGCAACCCCAAGCTAAAGAGAGGACTCCTGAACCACGCCCTTGTCGAGAAAACAGGTCGCACCCCAAAAAGTGGCTTGCGGAAGGACCAGCCGCCCGAAACATGGACCGCCGATTTGACCACGACCTGTGAGGGGGACGCTCCGGGTCCCCGCAGTGTCACAGTGCTGTGTAGAGCAAGATGCCGCCAACTCATCTGTAGGGATTCTGAATTTACAAAATAACTTTTCAGGTTTGAGAGTTTAAATTAAGTTGTTGTGCTGCCCCTTCTGCTCTCTCATTTCTTTCCAAATTGTCACTAACAGGCTAGTGACCAATTTTACCAATTTACATTGGCATACTGGAACACCCTTATAATTCCCTAGTATATGGTACTGAGGTACCCAGGGTATTGGGGTTCCAGGAGATCCCTATGGGCTGCAGCATTTCTTTTGCCACCCATAGGGAGCTCTGACTATTCTTACACAGGCCTGCCACTGCAGCCAGAGTGAAATAACGTCCACGTTATTTCACAGCCATTTTACACTGCACTTAAGTAACTTATAAGTCACCTATATGTCTAACCTTTACCTGGTAAAGGTTGGGTGCTAAGTTACTTAGTGTGTGGGCACCCTGGCACTAGCCAAGGTGCCCCCACATTGTTCAGGGCCAATACCACGGACTTTGTGAGTGCGGGGACACCATTACACGCGTGCACTATACATAGGTCACTACCTATATGTAGCTTCACAATGGTAACCCCGAATATGGCCATGTAACATGTCTAAGATCATGGAATTGCCCCACCAATGCCATCCTGGTATTGGGGAGACAATCCCATGATTCCCCGGGTCTCTAGCACAGACCCGGGTACTGCCAAACTGCCTTTCCCGGGATTTCACTGCAGCTGCTGCTGCTGCCAACCCCTCAGACAGGTTTCTGCCCTCCTGGGGTCCAGCCAGGCTTGGCCCAGGAAGGCAGAACAAAGGACTTCCTCAGAGAGAGGGTGTTACACCCTCTCCCTTTGGAATAAGTTTCGGGGCTGGGGAGGAGTAGCCTCCACCAGCCTCTGGAAATGCTTTGATGGGCACAGATGGTGCCCATCTCTGCATAAGCCAGTCTACACCGGTTCAGGGATCCCTCAGCCCTGCTCTGGCGCGAAACTGGACAAAGGAAAGGGGAGTGACCACTCCCCTGACCTACACCTCCCCTGGGAGGTGCCCAGAGCTCCTCCAGTGTGCTCCAGACCTCTGCCATCTTGGAAACAGAAGTGCTGCTGGCACACTGGACTGCTCTGAGTGGCCAGTGCCAGCAGGTGATGTCAGAGACTCCTTCTGATAGGCTCCTTCAGGTGTTGCTAGCCTATCCTCTCTCCTAGGTAGCCAAACCTCCTTTTCTGGCTATTTAGGGTCTCTGCTTTGGGGAATTCTTTAGATAACGAATGCAAGAGCTCATCAGAGTTCCTATGCATCTCTCTCTTCACCTTCTGCCAAGGAATCGACTGCTGACCGCGCTGGAAGCCTGCAAAACTGCAACAAAGTAGCAAAGACGACTACTGCGATCCTGCCACCTTCTCGACTGTTTTCCTGGTGGTGCATGCTGTGGGGGTTGTCTGCCTCCTCTCTGCACTTGAAGCTCTGAAGAAATCTCCCGTGGGTCGACGGAATCTTCCCCCTGCAACCGCAGGCACCAAAGAACTGCATCACCGGTCCGCTGGGTCTCCTCTCAGCACAACGAGCGAGGTCCCTTGAACTCAGCAACTCTGTCCAAGTGACTCCCACAGTCCAGTGACTCTTCAGTCCAAGTTTGGTGGAGGTAAGTCCTTGCCTCCCCACGCTAGACTGCATTGCTGGGAACCGCGTGTTTTGCAGCTACTCCGGCTCCTGTGCACTCACCGAGGATTTTCTTCGTACACAGTCAAGCCTGGGTCCCCGGCACTCTAACCTGCATTGCACGACCTCCTGAGTTGTCCTCCGTCTTCGTGGGACTCTCTTGTGCAACTTTGGGTGAGCTCTGGTTCACTCCACTTTGTAGTGCCTGTTCAGGCACTTCTGCGGGTGCTGCTTGCTTTTGAGTGGGCTCCTTTTCTTGCTGGGCGCTCCCTCTGTCTCCTCACGCAATTGGCGACATCCTGGTCCCTCCTGGGCCACAGCAGCATCCAAAAACCTTAACTGCAACCCTTGCAGCTAGCAAGGTTTGTTTGTGGTCTTTCTGCACTAAAACACTTCTGCATGACTTTTCACGACATGGGACATCCATCCTCCAAAGGGGAAGTTTCTAGGCCTTTTCGTTCCTGCAGAATCCTCAGCTTATACCATATGGTGGCAGCTTCTTTGCACCCACAGCTGGCATTTCCTGGGCATCTTCCCACTTCCGACTTGATTGTGACTCTTGGGCTTGGTCCCCTTGTTCCACAGGTACTCTCGTCAGGAAATCCATTGTTGTTGCATTGCTGGTGTTGTTGTTTCTGGCAGAATTCCCCTATCACGACTTCTGTGCTCTTTGGGGAACTTAGGTGCACTTTGCACCCACTTTTCAGGGTCTTGGGGTGGGCTATTTTTCTAACCCTCACTGTTTTCTTACAGTCCCAGCGACCCTCTACAAGGTCACATAGGTTTGGGGTCCATTTGTGGTTCACATTCCACTTCTAGAGTATATGGTTTGTGTTGCCCCTATCCCAATGTGCCCCCATTGCATTCTATTGTGACTATACATTGTTTGCACTGTTTTCTATTGCTATTACTGCATATTTTGGTATTGTGTACATATATCTTGTGTATATTTGCTATCCTCATACTGAGGGTACTCACTGAGATACTTTTGGCATATTGTCATAAAAATAAAGTACCTTTATTTTTAGTATATCTGTGTATTGTGTTTTCTTATGATATTGTGCATATGACACTAGTGGTACTGTAGGAGCTTCACTCGTCTCCTAGTTCAGCCTAAGCTGCTCTGCTAAGCTACCTTTTCTATCAGCCTAAGCTGCTAGACACTCCTCTACACTAATAAGGGATACCTGGGCCTGGTGCAAGGTGTAAGTACCCCTTGGTACTCACTACAAGCCAGTCCAGCCTCCTACATTCCTTCCTTGCTATAGTAAACAGACAAAATGGTTGGGTGGCATATTTTCAAAACCAAAGAAGAAGATTCCTAGAGAGGGTCGGTATGATTGAGTGAAGGAACACCAGCACATGAAATAATGGTAGAGGTCAGGTATTACACCTGTATCGGAATCTCTGAATGAAATAAATACACTGCACATGATGAGGTTTTACAGTTTCCATTAGAATGTTCTTTTATTATTGAAAAGCTAGATTTCCTAAGACAGGCCATGTACGATATGAAGCTGATGCCTAGAACTACACAGTTTAAAGTGCCTAATGAATGGTATAGCATGGTGGCTGAGAAGGAAAGTGAGAAGATGAATAAAAACATGAAGAAGTAATTTACAGGTTGGTTAGAAAGAAAACTAGATTACCTAGAGAAATGTTGGAGGAAGGACCTGAAACGGTGTGTAAAAACGTTTCCTGCAATAGTTAATGGAGAAGGGCAGGATAACAAAAAAATTTATCAAAAGAAAGAAGTGGAGTAAAATGATGACATTCAAATCATAAGTGAGCTATTGAACTCCATGCCTCTTCTGTATACAGACAGATTAGTGGAGGTAGCCCTATCCTTTGATAACTACACTTAAGGAGATACAGGAATGGCACAACACCCTACTGGGATTATACCAAGTGCCCCAACAGAGGCAACAGCCATAATGCCAGTCGTTAGCACTAGTGGAAGCTGGGTACCAGAGGATCATTCACAGGTTTCTTTGTATTGGAGTACTGAAAATTGAATTTTGTGAGATGATACAAGGAAATATGGAGAGGAACAGGTTACTGAATTACAATGCTGATAAAATGAGATATTTGTTAAAAGAAGAAGCTAGGTGTGCCAATGATGCTTATGATAAATTAGAAGAATTGGCTGACGAGCCAGAAGTTGACATTAGCAAAATGAAAAATGCTAATCAAAATCATAAAATGCATTTAATTTAAGATGATATTAAAAGGATCAGTTTGGTTACTCTAACATCTAAGATTAATGACCTAATTGAGAAAACAAGAGATTGGAATGATTTGAAGAAAAATTGAGAAAAATGGAAAAGAAGTTAGCAAATAAAAACACAATGAAGGGGTGCATGTGCCGTGGACACGGGCAAATTTGTATAGCTTTATGAATCATTTTCCAAAATCGAGGAATCATCAAAGTAGTATGGAGAAATACATAAATTGACACAGATTTCTCTAATGTTATGGGCTGATCTGAATAAGTTGTGTGCGATTGTATTTCCTGGAGATTTGTGGTTAGAATGCAAGGCTGTTCCTGTATGCCTGACACAATACCCAGCTAGACGTGGCGCTAATAATGCACCAGCAACTGAGATAGCAGACAAATACAAGTCTGTGAATGAATAGTAGATAAAATCGAACCTCAGAAAAGGTATACATTGATAGAGGATTTTGAGAACAAAACAAGAACCCAAGGAATCAGTACATTCCTGTTATGAGAGATTAATGCATTCTTTAAAAAAACACACATAGTGGAGTCGAGAATGCAGAAAAAGATGGAGTTAGTGGTTTTGTTTCTACTTTAATGAATGGCTGGAAATCAGAAATTAGTACTCATATTCAGCAAAAGTGAAATATGTTGGTAGATGAAGAGCAATGATGAAATCTTGATGTTGACGAACAATAGTAGTGACCATTTTGAAACAAGGCAAAAACAATTAAAAGAAACTGATGATTGCTCAGACAAAACAATTTGAAAAAATATTGTGGACTCTAACAGGTTCAGATATGAATTTTGTACAGAATAGAATTAATGGGATGAGTCAAGGAATGCAAGATAGAGGTGTTGAAATGAATACAAATGGTACATGTTGAAAAATAAGGATGTTTAAGACATTATTGGGATTCTGCTCCCACCCCACCACTACACATTGCATTAGGTTTATGTGGAAAAAAGTAATGCAAACTAATTGCAAAGTCTTGGTAAATCTGCACACCAGTGTCACATCGAACGTAAAGGAGATTGTAATGCTCTGGCTCTTCTCCTCTGGAACCCACTCCAGCTCCTGAAGTGATAGAGTTTGAATACAGTGGCGGGGGCAGATGCAATCATGTCATTGTGAAGGTCAAGAGGCTCAGTGTGTCAGAAGGCACCTTGGAAGCATTTGCAATGCAGAGTCTCATTAGTCTAATGCCAATGAGGGGACAGGGAGCCTCCATTGTGCTATTGGCTCAATCATTCTCTATGACACCACCCAAAGCAAATGAACAAATGCCAAGAGTATCCATTGCCAATCCCAAGCCTATAAACAGTCTCTGAGACCCAACAATCAATGAAGGCTGAGAACTACTCTCATTCAGCCGATAATGTTAAGATGTTTACAACCAATCCAGAGTCATGATGCTCCCCCAGCACTACCTGAAAATATTTTCACAAATGTACTTTTTGCTAATACCTTCGTGCATAAACTTTGGACCTGCTTCCTATAATTTCCAGACCAAAGGGGTCCGTTAATGAACAACTAATGTATAATGGATTTATTACGAAATAATGCCCTTCAGAGGAAATTTTGCTTTTTGTGGACATTCCAGCTATGTAGCACACCGTATTCTCTATGCAGGATCATGCACAACTGGGCCAATGAAATTATCAATGCAAGTGGCAGACAATACTTCATATGTCATAAATGACAGTTGCTGCTATCAGTGCCTCATATTGTGGGCAATGTGGGAACAACTCTTACAACCAAAAGATGGAGTGGGCAATACAATTGCTTTGCTGTCAGTGTGTTGATTGTGTAAGCTCGGGAAATCAGCGTCCTCTGTTTCTAGCCAGACCTAAAAGTGCAATTGTTCCATCCAGTTTGGTTTTGAATTACACTATGCAGCAACACAGCTGCAGTGACTGATATGATAGTTGGATGCGACCACCGAGCACTGAGCAGACTACGGTCCTGTCCCAGGCTGGTGACCTCAGTTTCTATACCTGTTTGACCAATCAGACTCGTCCTCCCCTTAGAGGCTCAAATCTATGGAAGACAGTGAATACGTGCTGGTGTAGATTTGTGTATGGTCGAAGCCCCATCATCCCCTATTACCATTCAATCAGGTTGGATCTGTTTACTGCCACACAGGAGTTGGCCACTCAACATGACTTGGCCCCATGGAGGTTGGCCAAAATGGACACTCGAAGAGACCTTTTCCATGAAAGAACCCTCATGCCCTTCATAGATACCAGGCTCAGGCTACTTCCTTACCTTCCACACCGTACAACATACAGCGAAAGCCACCTGGGCACCTGGAGAGAAGGAACTGCACCAATCGCCTATCCTACACACACTCCTTTCATGTGGTGGAACACATTGGGCTATTTCCAGGCTTTATGGGGCACAACTCTCTCGTGCCTCAGGGGACCTGGAGAATGTGTAAGCCTGATAGGGATGACCACGCTGCAGGTTGGCGGATGCTGGGTTCTACCACATTATGGGAATGCACACCATTGCACCAGGTGTCAGTCAAGGTTACAAACTTCACAGCAGAATTGACAGGCCACCTCCTACCGTGAATGCTGCTTGCTAGGTCTTCATCCAAAAGCCAAGGGTGATAAAAACCTCCACCGGTATATTGATCTCACGTTTGTTCTTTTCAAAAGGATGATTGCAATGCACTGGAAGGCACCTTTTGCCCTGTACATTGAGAAATGGTTGAGTATGTTATTGCGATGGGCACACGCGAAATTCTCTGTTCTGAGATCATTACACGATAAAAGTGTGCAAACTTTGGGTGATAAATAATTGTGCAAATTAATAATTTTAAAGATGCATATGACAGTAATTGATTAATACATGGGTTTGCCCTAAGAATATCTCATTTAGAAGTGTGATAAATAATGCAGTATAGGTATGCATTATTTTCCTATGAGACACCATTTAGTTAAAATGGATGCAGTTTCTAGAGTTCTGTTCATTTTGATCCTTCTCATTGCCTCTTTGTCTTGCATTTTGCAATCATACATAGAAAGAGGAAAAGCCTCAATGGATTGGTTTTGTGCAGGAAGCTGTACGTTCCTGCAAAAAAACAATCCTGCCTCCAACGCAGACACCCTTGTACCATAGTGCAAGGGTGTCTGAGTTGGCGGAAGGCAGTAAATTGTGAACCTCGTGAATGTGGTGCATTCGTGCCCTTTTGAATTGGCGTACTGCAGCGCAGGAAATGGACTTGCAGCACTGCCCCATGCCAATTTATTGTACATATATCCTTCAGTGGTTATTGAATCACAAGACTGGTTTAGAGATGCACACAAAATCGCAATTTATACATGTATGCGGGTCCCTTCCAAATTGGGATTAATAATTTTAGGTATCAATGGTTTGTGTAGAGTCCAGCCACCCAACCCAGGCGTCACCAGTCACGTGACCCTGCCAATAAAAGGCGCCGGGCGCACGTGCCTGAGGCAAGTCTAATACCACCCTGTCTGCGTCACCTCATTAACCAGCATGAGGGCCTAGGGCCCCACATTACAGTTTGTGACTAATTTCTCAAAATGTTGGTGAGTAATTTTCAAACAATTTTCACTTGTGTGAATCGACTCATAGCACATCTTGCCCCGGACATGGAGAGCTTTAGATTCGCCTTTAAAAGATGCGGATTGCCGTGGTTTTCGGTAAAATCATCATGAAAGAGAGGAAAAAGCAGTTTAAGCTGTTTCTCTGGCCGCCTATCGCGATCGCGGTTTATGATTAATATTCCTCGAAGTGAGCTGTAAACATCCCAAAGGGGCAGAGGGCGTGATGTTTATTCATGTAACCGGTGCTGCCTTCTAGGTTCAACATCAATCATTCAGTAAGTGAGCGGAGAAAAGTTCAAAGGGCTCTGTGAAAATCTGAGCGGTTTTTTTTGCCCGGGGGTCAGAACATCTGGAGTGTGAACAGAGTCAGATAGCTCTAGGTGTGCTTTTAATATCTCTGCCGCACATTTCATTCCTCAGTATCATGACCGAGCCACAAACGCACTGCCTTCTGGGATTATCATCTCTAGGACATGACACATGACACAAAAGAAATTCAGGGATAAACAACACAAAACAGCTGTTAGTACTTGTGTACTTTTATGGATAACCAAACAAAAGCCGTAGAAATAGATTTCACATACATTGCTGATTTTGATACAAATTATTACATTTTAAGGAAACAATTAACGATACAGTAAGCATGTTTAATTTAAATAAGTGGTGGTTTTAAGGCATGTAATCCTTCATATGTGGTCACCAGCAAGTACTGTCATGCCCCACAGTATTTCGGTTTATGCACGTCTTCCCTTCCCTTAACGTTTTTCCTTATTAATTTTTACTTTTTCATGTTCAGTACTGCCAGGCTTTTACTGGCGACCACCAAAAGGAAGCAGTGACATTGGCACGTCCTCCGTAAATTGGGTAGATGGTCTATTGACGGGCAACCTAATACCTGGTGGGTTTCAGTCAATGGCTCTAACCACGTTGTCAGCGGATGTTGCGTCGAAGTCAGTAAGGCTGACCCAAGCTCATAATGGAGCAGGTGGACTGACAGTTTCATGGACAGAAATGTGTCCCAAGATGTCCACCCTTCTCTAAAGAAGGCTGATACTCACATTTTGCATTGTTCCTTTTTAGGTCGGAATGCAGTGCACCTACGGCCCGTCATTGTGAAGACAGTTACAATTGTGTAAACGAGGAAGTCAGTCAGCAAACATCGCATAAAAAGAAATATGTCTCTTTCACCAGATAATAGTTATTTTTGAATTTCACAGTGCTTCTTTTGAAATCATTTTGTACTTATTGCGGACACTGGTGCCTGGTTCTAGATATTCAAAAACCAAAAACATCAAGGGAGATAAACACATCTAAGAAATATTCACCTTTTTAGGAGTTGTTTAGAAGTACAATATTTAGGTACGGAGCTTTGTGAATGTAATGTGAAGGGGAAGCCATCCACATTTGGCATTGTCAAAACAGCCAGAGGGCCAAGTTCGTCAAATTGCAGGATTCGAGAGCTGGAACATGAAGGATAAAAGAGTGCACACTAAGGAGCAGTAATAGAATCTGTGGTGTAAAACAGTGAGACCGACATTAATCAGGACATTTTTGACTGATCCATGAACATATACAAATAAACTCCACATTTCATGTCGTCAGAAACCAGTAGAGTTAAAGCAGGTCACCCAAAACAGCTATAAAAGAGCTTTAGAAGTAGGTAAATGTTAATCAATGGATGCTGCTACATAAAGGTAATTCAGCTGTCTTGGTCCTATTGGCCCTTTCAACCACATGTGACAGTGTGTTCTACCACCTTGGCCATCAGACTTTTCAACGTAGTCACTTGCAAAAAGGCAGTGGAATGGATTTCCTCCTTCTTCTCTGATGGAGCACGAAGTGTTTCTCTTCCCCTTTATTTTTCTGTTGCACTGCCACTGACTTGTGGGGTCTCTGAAAGATCGCCTTAAGCCCCACATTGTTCGAATTTGACACCGACCCCCTGATTGTTATTGTTTTTTCATTTGGTATGGTCCTACACAGACGGTAAGTAGATCTACTTTTAAATCGTTAAAAGGTCCATCTGTAGGCCCACCCACAAGCGAATGGTCTCACTTTAGTGCTTGTAGAGTCAGTAAAATCCTTGGGTTTCAAGTGGAATAACATTTTCTCTTTTCCAAACAGTTACATTCTTCCATTGCTATCAGACGCATTGTGTGTCATAGTCATGTATGTCTGAATCACATGCGAACTGAAGATCTCCACTGACTGCCTATCAGTGAAGGATTATTTTTAAATCCGTATGCCTCGTTCATAATTTTATTCGTAATAGAGTACTCCTGTATTTGCAAGCAAACTTCAGTGTCCACCTCATTCCTTGCTCTCAGCATCTAGGATTCTTATACTCATTCCTCTGTTAAATGAAGCTAGCTAGGCAGTCACTCTTTCAATTTTGTATCTATTAAATACTGGAATATCCTACCTAGCTGCATGTAGGCCATCACTAATCCCACTGCCTTTAGCAAACATTTCAATGCAATGTTATTTTAACTGCTGATGCTGCATTAGGCCATACACTGGTTCTTGACACAAGGATGTCCTAGGGGGTATTTGCTGTGATCTTCAAATTACTAACATAACATTGGATAACACACGTTAACATATGATATCAAAGCATAACATAGCTAAACATAACATAACGTAACACAACATAACATTAAAATAACATAACTAAACATAACGTAGCATAATATAACATAACATAGGGTAATATAACATAACTAACATAATGTAACATAACGTAACATAGCATAACAACATATCATTCATAACCTAAAACATAACAATACTTAAAATATAATATTACAAATCATAATTTAACATAGCAAAACACAACTAATCATAATTGGACATAAAATAACAAAGCATATCATAACATAACATAACATGATAAAATAACACACCAGAACATAACAAAACATAATTAAACATACGAAAACATAAAAACATGACACCACACATACCTTAACATAACTTAACTAAACATAAAATTACATAACATAAAATAGCATCACAAAACATAGATACACATAACAAAAGATAACTAAACATAACATGCCATAGCATAACATAAGATAAAATAGCATTTGTAACATAACACATAACATAACATAAAATCTTAACACAATGACACGTCATTAAACAAGGCAAATCTAAACATAAAATAAATGAACATAAAATAACAAATCATAACTAAACATAAAATAATACAGTGTAACACATTTTAACATAAAATAACTAAACATAACATAACATTTCATGACCTGACATAACATAACATATTTAAACATACCAAATCATAGCTAAACATGACACAACTAAACATAACATAGCATAAAAAAGTATACCATAACATAACTAAACATACCATAACACAAACAATAACATAACAAAACATAATTAAACTTAATAAAACATAGCTATACAAAACATAACTAAAGATAACATAATATAAATAAACACAACATTAATAAACATAAATAAACAAAACATAGCATAACTATCAATCAGGTAATCATTCAGGAATTTGTAAAGCGCACTACTCATCCGTGAGGGTCTCAAGGCGCTGAGGAGGGGGGGAGTAAGAGGGGGGAAGGTGCTGCTACTGCTCGAACAGCCAGGTCTTGAGAAGTTTCCTGAAGGTATGGAGGTCTTTGGTCTGGCGCAGGTGGGTGGGATGAGTGTTCCACATTTTGGCAGCGAGGTGTGAGAATGATCTACCGCCGGTTGTAGTTCTGCGGATGCGTGGGATGGTTGCGAGGGCAAGGTCGGCGGAGCGGAGATGCCAGGTCTGGGTGTAGAAGGAGAGCCGTCTGTTGATGTATCCTGGTCTGGTGTTGTGCAGTGCTTTGTGAGCGTGGGTGAGGAGTTTGAAGGTGATTCTCTTGTTGACTGCGAGTCAGTGCAGGTTTATCAGGTGGTCTGTGATGTGGCAGTGGCAGGGGATGCCCAGGATAAGTCAGGCGGAGGCGTTCTGGATGCGTTGCAGCCTCTTCTGAAGTTTGGCCATGGTTCCCGCATAGAGGGCATTGCCCTAGTCTAGTTTGCTGCTTATAAAGGCTTGGGTAACTGTTCTTCTGGTTTCGGTAGGTATCCATTTGTAGATCTTTGGAGCCTGAGGGTGTTGAAACAGGAGCAAGAGATGGCATTGACCTGCTGGGTCATGGATAATGAGGAGTCCAAGATGAATTCTAGGTTGCGTGCGTGGTCAGTGGGAGTCAGAGCGGCTCAGAGAGTGGCAGGCCACTAGAAGTCATCCCATGCAGAGGGGGTGGAACGGAAGATGAGGACTTCCATCTTGTCGGAATTGAGTTTGAGGCAGCTGCTCTTCATCCATTTGGCGATGGCCTTCATTCCTTCGTGGAGGTTGGTCTTGGCGGAGTCCTTGGTGAGGGAGAGGATCAGCTGGGGGTCGTTGGCGTATGAGATGATGGTGTGGTTGTGGGATCGGGCGATGGTAGCGAGCGGGGCCATGTAGACGTTGAAGAGGGTCAGGCTGAGGACGAACTCTGGGGTACGCCACAGATGATTTTGGTGGCCTCCGAGTGGAAAGGGGGGAGGCAGACTCTCTGGGTTCTGGCAGGGAGATAGGAAGTGACCCAGTCCAGGGCTCTGTCACAGATTCCTGCATTGCTGAGGAGTGAGCATAGGGTGTGATGGCAGATGGTGTCAAACGTGGCTGAGAGGTCCAGGAGGAGGAGGGTCACAGTTTCGCCATTGTCCAGTATGGTTTTGATGTCGTCAGTGGCGGCAATGAGGGCGGATTCTGTTCTGTGGTTGCTGCGGAATCCAGATTGGGAAGGGTCAAGGGTGCAGGAAGGGAAGGGGGGCAGGGAGATAGGATGGAAGTTCTTGATGTCCTTTGGGTCCTCCTTGAGTTTTTTGAAGAGGGCACTGATCTCGGAGTGTTTACAGCTCTCTGGGAAGCTGGCAGAATTGAAGGAGCTGTTGATGATCTTCCGTAGTTGGGGTGCGATGACAGAGCTTGCTTTGTTGAGGATGTGGTGAGGGCAGGGGTCAGATGGAGAGCCGGAGTGGATGGTGTTCATGATTCTGATGGTGTTGTTGTCATTGATGGGGGTCCAGGAGAGCAGGAGGTTGGTTCAAGGTGAATCTGTGAGTTGGTGGTTGCCGGTGGGGTCTGGGTGCTGAACCTGTCATAGATGTCTGCAATCTTGCAGTGGAAGTAGGAGGCTAGGGAGTCACAGAGGTCTTTGAATGGTGGGATGTTGTTGGCTTTGGAGCTGGGGTTGGAGAGTTCCTTCACTACGTTGAATAGCTCCTTGAGGCTGTGTGTGTTGTTGTTGATTCGGTCTTTGAAGGCGGGTCTCTTGGCGGCTCGGACGAGTTGGTGGTGTCTGCAGATGGCGTTTTTGAAGGCTGTGTGGTCGTACAGAGTCTGATCTTGGTGCCACTTTCTTTCGAGTCTTTGGTAGGTTTGCTTAGATTCGTGGAGGTCGGTGGTAAACCAGAAGGCCTTTCTGTTGGTTCGTCTGTCTGAGGGGTTCTTGATTGGGGCAAGAGTATTGGGACAGGTGTCTACTCACTTCCTAAAGTTGCGGGCAGCTGCATCAGTGTTGGTGGTGTCGATGGGTGGGTTCCGGGAGAGGGTCGCGATAAGTTGGTCTTCGGTGACCTTGTTCCAACTGCAGTGGGGGATCCGTTGTGGGTGGTGGTGTGTTGTGGGTTTCTTGAAGGAGAAGTGGATGCAGCGGTGATCTGTCCAGTGGAGTTCGGTGGTGTGGCTGAAGGAGACGTCATTGCTGCCTGAGAAAATAGGGTTGCCGTGTGTGTCCTGCGGAGTGGGTCAGTGTTGTGACGAGCTGTTTGAGGCCGAGGTTGGAGAGGTTGTCGAGCAGGGTGGTGGTGTTGTCATTGGTGTTCTTGAGGTGAAGTTTAAGTCCCCGAGGAGTATATAGTCAATAGATGCGAGAGCGTGCGTGCTGATGACGTTGGTGATGGAGTCACTGAACTGCTGTCGAGAGCTGGGGGGTCTGTAGATGAGGGTCCCTCAGAGGGGTTTGTCTAGGTCTCGGTCAGGAAGACGACGTCTGGGGAGGCTGAGTTGAGTAGATTCCATAGCTCTACTGCGTGCTTGTGGACAGAGCGGGTGTTGAGGAGAATACATCTGAGATGGTTGCGTCCTGCTTTGGTGGGTGGGTCGTTGGCGTGGAGACTGGTGAAGATGCAGTTCTGGCAGGAGAAGGGTCCGCAGGTGGCCTGCGGGGAGGCTTGAAAGCTGGCAGGAGAGATGCCAGTGTTGAGGGCGCAGAGGGTGTGCGGCATCGTAGTGACGTGCGTGGCGGCGGTGGGAAGGACGTGAGCCAGAGGTTCTGGCACTGGGCTCGGTCCAAGTGCGAACGGGCGCAGACGGGCTTTCCTTGGCGCGGCCTAGGCAGCAGTTGCCATTAAGTAGGGATGTGGGGGGAGGAGAGGACAGCTGGGAGGTAGGAGCGGGGGCAAAAAATGGTGCGAAAAAGGGGGCAGGCAGCAAAAAGGGGGCGGGCTGTGGGGGCAGCAGCGGCGGGGGAGAGAGTAAGGGGGGAGCGAAAGTGAGAAAGAGAGAGTGAGAGAAAAACAAGGAAGAGAGTAGCGCGAAGCAAAAAGAGCACAAAGGGACAGAAGTGAAGCAGAGCAGAGAGCAAATCAGAGAAAGGAGGAGAAAAGGAGGAGAGAGGCAGAAGGTAGCCTAGTAGGAAAGCAGAGCTCTCCCACTAGACACCAGGGATGAGGCGCAGTCAGAAGCCTGCGGGTGGAGGAGGGCCTCGAACTCCTGACAGGGGTCAGGAGTTCAGAGGAGCCAGGGAAATGGCTCTATTTGCAAGACATAGCCACGGGAGGCAGAGCAGTGCACTGACCAGGTGTGTAACGTAACACAATACAACAAAATATATCATATTAAAATATAATCAAACATAACTAAACATAACACGATAACATAAAATAATGTAGCTTAACCATAACCAAATATAACACAACTAAACATAACATAAACATAGCGAAATGTAACATAATTACACATAGCATAACTAAACATAACATAACATCTATGTTTTTTCCCTTTAGGCGTGGTTCACTGAGGTCACCCTTCTTAAACACTATGTACTATCAATAAAAAAAAGTCTTCCAAAGAGTCCTAAACAGCTTGATTTATTATCAGTGAGTGAATGCATGCAACCAAAAGACAAACCTAGGCAATAGCATTTAGAAAATATTCATGACTCAATTCAGCAAACATGTATTGCCTTTCCAGCAGCTATACAAAGGAAAAATCAGAAATAAATTTGAATATGAGTGACCAATGGGGTTGTGTACAATTTGTACTATGTTTGTATGTAAGCAAGCACCGTGAGCCAGCTACACAGATATAAGTCTGTACCAGCAGAATAGAAATCTGTCAGTCATTCCTGCTTATGTTGTGACCTGAAAGAACGAGGGGCAGCATATGTATTCTGAGAACTCGGTTAATGTCAAGCTTAGAATTCCAGGCACAGCTGCTATATCTCTCCGTGTGTGGACCTTAGAGTCACATGGGAGACTGCTTCCACTGACCAACCTGACTAAGCATTGCTGATATAAGAGCTAAGCTCTCCACCACATCCCTCCACATTTCTACCAAGAGCAATTAATAAAGCAGTTTCAACTTCTAGGTGGCAGGAGGGAAGAGACACAAAAATACCATTGCCTACTGTTACTAAAGTGCGTGTGTTGATAATTTGAGCCCAGCCAGTGGTTTTGAGGCCTTTAGTCATGTATGTTTATTGAGCACATTATCTCTCCCGAATCATAAAGTATGTTTAGGCCACTCTCTATCACAGTCCTTCTTAGGTGAGCAGCTTCTGTATTTTCAAGAAAGCCCATTAGAGTGAAGCAGTGTTTTTATGCCCCTAGATTCAACTAGTGAGTTTGAACAAAAACTGTTTATTGTACTAGGGCTAACAAAAATATAGTCAAATTTAATCACAAATAAACATTACCATATACGTAATAATTGATTGTAGTGGTCTGCCCCACAATTATCATTCAAGGAAAAGCCTTTTCGGTTTGTTTTCTTCCCACTAAACATCAAGGAGAAACCTGGCAAATTCGATGAGCTTACAGCAGTACTTGGCTTATGAGGTTAGAGGGGTAAAAAAATTGTGTCACAAAGGTTCATAATTGCCATTTTGTTCCACGGACTACAAACACGGACATGATAAGTCAATCCGTTCTTCGGTCTTTATATGTGTTAGAACATACTTGACTACTTAGGTTATCATTTTGAGATTGCCAGAATTTGATTTACGGATAAAACCTCTGGTGATGTGGTACTTTAGCCAAATAGAGTTCCACGCTAGCAGTTGTGATCAATGTGAAAAATGCTTTGACAAGCTTTTTCCTCAATTCCATTTCAGCTCTTTTCCCTGCTATTAAGACCAGTAATTCATCATTCACGGAGGTTCTAGTTAACGGGTTAATGCTCTGCGGGCATTCATACAGGGCTAGCCTTCCAGTTGCCTGCAGATCTTTTACATGCATTAACCATTTAAAGTCATGGGTTTGTGTCAGTTCTAAACATTCGGCTATCTCCATTTGGCTAAGTACAGCTTCAGGCCTTGACCAGAAAATGAGCCACAACATAATTACCGCTAGCCATAAAGATCACCCAAATACTTGAGACCTGGGTCCAGATGTATTATCATCCGGGTTTGCATTTGCAAAATAGCGACTTTTAAGAAATCGCTATTAAAGAAATGCAAAATGGGATGTATGAAAATTGCGATTCGGTAATAGCGTTTTCTTAAAAGTCACAGTCGCTATTACTGAATCGCAATTAGGGAATGGAACTCCATTCATGCCTATGGGCTTGTAGGCCCATAGGTGGGTATGATTTTGCATTACCTAATTTGCGAATTCCTGTTAGGGATTCACAAATTAGGTAATGCAAACCCTAGGGTGCTGAGGGCCTGAGGTCCCCTTTGATGCACCCCCAAAAAATATTTGTGGACATGTAAAGCACACACATGCCCAGGAGGCATGTGTGCGCTACATGTCATTTTAAAAAATGCATTTGTAATGGATTTTTTTAAATTGCACATGCTTACCTGAACATGCTTACCAACAAACTTGAGTTTCTGATAATTGCATTTCCTAAATGCCAAATTCGCATTTATGAAATGCATGATACATGTGAATAGGTAATCGCAAATAGGTATTCCCTATTTGCGATTCTCTATAAAGGGAATCACAAATTGCGATTCCCTAATCGGAGTCGCAGTTTTAAGGAGTCGCTATTTTTGCGATTCCTTAAAATTGCACTGCGAATTCCTTTCATAAATAATGGAAGGCGTTTTTGCATTCGCAAACTGTGGAATTTTGCGATTCGCACTGTTTGTGAATGCAAAATCTTTTGATACATCTGGCCCCTAATTCCTTGTGGGTTATTAGGGTTGGAATGTTTTTTTAAAGCAATAGCAATCTTTGCAGGAAGTTGTTCTCACTGACCTGGAGTTATGAAAATTCACTATACCCCCATATGCCTGCATAATTAGAAGTGATCAATATGGATCTGGACTTGTAGATTTTAATAGCAGCTTCTAGTTTCAAGGGCACCACTTTAGCTGCAAATTTGTGCAGGGAAAAAATAGTCTGTTCAATTTGCATTTTTCTTATGCTCATCAAGTGTTTCCATGTGCTAGTGTTGTTAAAATAGACCCCAAGTAAGTAAAGGTGGATACTCGCTGAAGTGCAGTGCCACCAATATGAAATGGAATGATCTTGCTCAAGGGGTGACCATACACATGTTTACTAATTAACAGATGACGTTTCAGACATTGATCCCCAAACCCTGTCTGAAATTGCTCTGAAAAACCATCAGAAGTCCCCTGTCGTTGGCCCAATTCTCCAATTGATCAAGCAGTACTCCACCCAAGACCTTGGCTGTCAAGTCAATTAAGCATATTGGGTGATAACACGGGGCGCTTCTGTTCCCCTTCTTGAACGGGGGGCAATGATTGCCCTGGACCATGATTTGGAGGGAGGACAGGAATCACACTGTGTAGCACATTTACTAGAATTGGGGCCCAGAAATTCAAAGGACTTTTGAAGAGGACATTGTTAAGTACAAACAATATCTGGTCATCATCCTCTGAGCTTGTTGCTATGTTTGATGCCCTGTAATCAGAATCTGCCAATGTTAGAAAACTGGGCTGATTTCAGAAGCTCTCTCACTTTTTGCCCCCATTTCTTAACTGATATGAGTGTTTTTCTGACTCTGGTTATGCCTTGGGCCCTGCAGGGCTTATGTTCTGATTAAAATAGTATGGCCCTCATTATGACATTGGCGTTAAATTATACTTACTGCTATGCCAACTGCGCCAACATACCGCCGCCGCTGCGGATATCCACCAACCATATTATGACACATACATAGCAATCCGTTACCATACAGCCACATACACAAGTCCGCCAGCCCAAAGGTCAGTGATAAACTGGGTATATCAAAACCCACACCGTTACGCCAACAGAACAATGCCCACAACATTATGACCCACGAATACCGGTGGCTGACATTCAATGGCGGTAAACCAGTGGCGATACATACCGCTGCGCTCAAAATACACACACACATACAAAACAACACCACATTGGTCAATTTAAATAACACACACCTGACACCTATACACACACCACACCCACAAACCCACACCACTATAAAACACACACACATTACCCTCAACCCTTTAGGACTACTAACTATTGCCAACAGAGAGAGAGACAGCAAGAGCACCCACACAACCAGAGCCGCATACCACCATCACCTATACACCACCCAAACAGCTCACAAAACACACCCCAACACATCACCCCACACACACCCTCACCACTCACACCACACTCATGGCACCACAACAACACCCCAGGATCTCTGAGGAGGAGCTACGGGTCATGGTGGAGGTAATCATCCGGGTAGAGCCACAGCTATTTGGATCAAAGGTGCAGTAGATATCCATTGCTAGGAAAATGGAGCTATGGCAGAGGATCGTGGACAGGGTCAACGCCGTGGGACAGCAACCCAGAACAAGGGATGACATCAGAAAGAGGTGGAACGACCTACGAGGGAAGGTACATTCCATTGCGGCAAGACACCAACTAGCTGTACAGAGGACTGGCGGTGGACCCCCACCTCCTCCCCCACAGGTAACAACATGGGAGGAGCAAGTGTTGGCAATCATGCATCCTGAGGACCTGGCAGGAGTAGCAGGAGGACTGGACTCTGGTAAGTCAACTCTCTATTACTATCATCTCCTTACCTGCATGCCATCACATACCTCACCATCACCCTCACTCCCATCACTCCACCACCTCACACACACTGCACCATCACAACCCACTCATCCCAATGCCAAGCCCTGCATGCAACACCAATGCATGGACACCCCTCACAGATCTGCATGGAAACCTATCACCACAGCATTCACACTAAAGAGAACTAACCATCTCACCATACACTAACATACACAAGTGAAAGCTGCCAGGGCAAAAACAACCATAGAGGGCAACCCATGCATGCACAATATGTTACACACAGAAACAATAACACTGCATTTACATCCCCACAGGTAACCCATCCAAAGTCACAGGTGAAGAGGTGCCAGCAACATCCAGTTCCCCCACAGAAGAGTTCCACAGTGATGACAGCACCTCCGGTCTCCTGGATCTGGATAACCAACCTGGCCCATCAGTGACCTCCGGACAGTCGGTTACCCAGGCACAGTCTCACACCACCACAGAGCCTCCCCCCTCAGGAAACACCAGCACCCACCCAGCGTGTCCATACCTCTGTCCCCAGGACACGTCAATCAGCAGTGAGTCCACCACTACAGGGACCCCAGGACACCGCCCATACCCAAGACTATTAGGGACCTGGGGTCAGTGGCAGTGGGCACATGGTTCAGGGGACAGAGGCACAGGACAACAGGGAAGCTGGGAGGACTGCTGAGCGACAGGGAGAGGACAAGTCCCGGGAACCGACCCTCCAGGAGGCACTCACCGCAATCCTGGGAGCATACCAACATTCCCAGGATACCCTGGGCCAGATCATGGACAAGATGCAGGAGAACATTCGGCTGCAGGAGGGACAGTATCTGGGGATCAGGGAGGACTTGCAGGCCATCAACAACACCCTGATCTCCATAGCAGAGGTGCTGGCAGACATGGCCAACAGTATGAGTGAGGCAGTGGCACACCACTGGGCCCCTGACACTAGCCAAACCACTTAACAGTCCTCCACCTCTGCTGCCGCTAGTGGACAGGAGGCCCCGCCACAGGGCCAATAGGCCACCAGCACCCCTCCCCATGCAGAAGGAGAACCACCCCGCAAATGTTCCCTGCGATCCAGGCAGAAGCCAGAGACTATTGCCAAGACCCCCGTCAGGAAATGAGACTCTCCTAATTGTCACCCTTGTGTCCCACTGTGTCACCCTGTCCACCTTGAACTGCCATTGCTCCCCTTCCTTTGCTCCCTTGGACAGTGCACCTGTGCTACAAATAGACTGGAACTATAACCTGGACTTTCCTCCATCATAAACCCAGCCCACTGCACTACCCCATCTTCTTCAGAGCACTGCAATAAACACACTTTGATAAAATACAATTATGGTGTATGTCAAATGTTTCAAAATGTATTCGTTTAACCAGATTCAAACATTGCAATTCAACTGTACAGTAATGTTTACATTGGAAAGACCTGTAGTTGGCTGCATTGACCACATCAGGAGCAATAGTGGGGCACCAACATCTGCAAAAAGAGATGCCAAAGGGTGCAGTGAGTAGATATAGAAGTAGGAATACACAGCCTGCCAGTGACAATGTCACACATCAAACTGTCAATTATATCTGTATTAATGCTGTCTTACCTGTGTCTCATTGGAAGTATTGATGAATGATTGCACTTCTGTTGACCTCATCCTCATCCTCTGCCTCCTCATCTTCACTGTCCACAGGATCCACTGCTGCCACACGGCCATCTACAGCCTCCTCCTCCAGCAGAAAAGGCACCTGGCGACGCAAGGCAAGGTTGTGCAACATGAAGCATGCCACAATGATCTGGCAGACCTTCTTGGGTGAGTAGCACGTGGATCCACTTGATAGATGTAGGCAACGAAACCTGGCATTCAGGAGGCCGAAGGTCCTCTTTATAATCCTTCTTGTTCACCCATGTGCCTCATTGTAACGTTCCTCTGCACTTGTCCTGGCATTCCTCACAGGGGTCAGTAGCCATGAGAGATTGGGGAAACCAGAGTCACCTGCAAATATCGAGGGAGAACTGTTGGCCACACACTCACCCTTAGGGCCCACACCATTCCCATACACCAACATCCACTGGGTGGGAACCAGGGCTCACCTATTAGCCACACCCTGTGCCTCTGGAGTTTGGCCTTCACATTTGGGATGCTGCTATTCCTCAGGATGAAGGCATCATGCACAGACCCTGGATACTTTGCATTGACATGGGAGATGTACTGGTCCGCCAAGCACACCATCTGGACATTCATGGAGTGAAAACTCTTTAAATTTCTGAAAACCTGTTCATTCTGCCGGGGGGGGGGGACAAATGCACTATGTATTCCATCCATTGCCCCAATGATGTTGGGGATATGTCCCATTGCATAGAAGTCAGCTTTCACTGTGGCCAAATCCTCCACCTGCGGAAGAACGATGTAGCTGCACATGTGTTTAATCAGGGCAGACAACATTCTGGTCAGCACTATTGAGAACATTGGTTGTGACATACCTGCTGCCAAGCCCACTGTCACTTGGAAAGAGCCACTTGCCAGGAAATGGAGCACTGATAGGACTTGCACAAGTGGGGAGATCCCGGTGGGGTGACGGATAGCAGATATTAGGTCAAGCTCCAATTGGGCACACAGCTCAGTGATTGGGGCCCTGTCAAGTCTATAGGCTAGGATAATGTGCCTGTCCTCCAATGTTGCCAAGACCACCAGGGGTCTGTACATGGGGGGATGTCTCCATCTCCTATTCATCCACAGCGGTTGCAATCTATGGGACAAAAGAGTGAGCAGCTGGTCATTATCCCTACATTCCAACCACTACAGTTCAATGCATATTATGATTGTAACATTATTTCGTTGGAGATGTCCAAAATACTGCACTTGTGTACTGTGACGCAGTTAAGTTCCATGGCCTGCTCCCCTCTGAAATGCCGTACGGCTGTCCTGTATGGAGGGACAGGTGGAAATTAGGTAATTCCACTGACGTTGTGCACCGTTGCAGGAGACGGTCAAGAACCGCCGTGCAACTCCTCATTAGTTATCATTGGGCCCTAAGGGGTACAGTGGCCAATGGTGATGTATGCCAGTAGTGACAGTACGCACCGCCACGGACGTGAACGCCATTTTCTATCTGTTCACTCACTTGCTATCTGACCTTCAACAGGAGAGGACCTACGCTGCAAGTTCTGCTGTGACCTGTGTCTGGAACCGACCATGTCTCGTGTTACTGGGGAAAGGGCCCCTGCCTTCACCTCAGCGGAGTTGGAGTGACTGGTGGATGGGGTCCTACCCCCGTACCAATTGCTGTTTTGACCTCCAGACCAACAGGTGAGTATACTGTGAGTACGATGCATGGGGCGTGAATGCATGGACTGCTGTGTGTGAAGGCCTCATGTGTGGGGCGGGTGGTGGATGGGCCCTGGGCAGCATAGAGCATGTATGGTGGGCCATGTCTGTGCTAATGGGGATGGGAAGGGGCATGGTGGGCCATGAGTATAACAGGCAGGATGGTTGGACTAATAACTTTCCCTGTGTCTGTTTCCCTGCAGGTCAGTGCCCATCAAAAGAAGGGTATATGGCCTGCCATCACCAAGGATGTGCAGACCCTGGGGGTCTACGGCAGGCAGAGCACCCACTGTCGGAAACGGTGGGAGGACCTGAGATGCTGGGCATGGAAGATGGCAGAGGCCCAGCTGGTGATGTCCTCCCAACGAGGAAGAGGTGTCTGTCGAACCCTGGACCCCCTGATGGCCCTTCATACTGGCGGTGGCCTATCCGGAGATAGATGGGCACTTGGGGGCATAACAGGAGCCACAAGGTGGTCAGTACAGTGCCCTAATTTACAACTTACACCTGGTGGGGTGATATCCGGGTGGGGCGTATGGGCCATCTGGATGTCCCCAGGCCAGGCCTGGCATTGCAGAGTATGTCCCATGTTGTGCAGGATTCTGATGTGAAAGTCTTCCAACCAAGCTAATAGGCATCCACAACTGGGCAGAGGTCTGTGGGTCTCAGGTATGCTGCAATTTGCGTTAGATGTCCCTATCCATGTGCTGGTGAGTAGCATTGTGACTGGTAGTGCATTGCCTAATGCGTAGGGCTGTTCCCTGTGTGTGAGTGTGTTGTATACACCAACGGTGGTGTTGTTGCCACCATCGACCAAGTGTATCCTTTTTCTCTTCCCCCCTTTTTGTTTTGTCACCCTGTCCTTATGTGCATTAGCATCAACTGGCAGAGGAGCAGAGGCACCGGCGATGGAGGGAGCTGCATCCCACAGGACCCAGGAGGCCAAATCCACTGACGCTGAGGGCACCAGTGGGATGAAGGGCGAGGGGAGCACCACGGCGGAGACTGGAGTGGGCTGTTCGGACACAGATTCCTCCTCAGATAGAAGCTCCCTGGTGGTGGTTGACACCTCTGTGCCCACCCCAGCTACAGGTACAGCCACCACCCCCATACCAGCGCTTCCATCCCAGCAGCCTCTAAGCGAGTTTCCCATGCCCACTCACTCAGGAGGGTGGGCATCTCCTTTGCCCCACGCACCTCAGGCCCTGCCCTAGTTAGCCCTGATGCCCTGAGTGAGTGAGGAGGCTATTGACCTCCTGCGATCCATCTCTGTTGGGCAGTCAACCATTGTGAATGCCATCCAGGGGCTGGCAACCCAAATGCAACAGTCCAATGCATTTCTGGAGGGCACTCACATTGGCTTGGCGACCCAACAGAGATCAATCCAGGCTCTGGCCTCCTTTCTGATGGCAGCCATTGTCCCTGTTTCCACCATCCCCCCTCCAACTTCCTCTACCCAATCCCTTTCCCCTGGACCCCAACCTATCCCAATCACACAGGCAGACGAGCAGGCACCCAGGACAGCACACAAGAGTGGACATGGCAAGCACAACACTTCATCCCACAGTCACTCACACAAACAACATCCAGAATCAGACATACTAACATCCACAATTTCCACTGTGTACCCCTCCTTCTCGTCCTCCACCTCTCTCTCAGTTGCGTCTACACTCACACCTGCATGCACCACATCATCATCCATTATCACCATCACCAGCACACCTAGCAGAACACACCCCTCACTGGCTGTCACCACCCCCACATCCATGCACACATCCACTCTGTTCTCTCCCACTGTGGCTGTGCGCCCTCCTCCCAAAGTACACAAATGCAATCACTCAGACACCCACCAGCCATCAACCTCACAATAGCATCCGGCCCATGCACCTGCACCCAAACACAGCAGACTGACACCTTCTACCACTAGTCCCTCTTCCTCCACTCCCAAACCATCACCCTCTTCCCGCCCAAATGTCCCTAAGAAGCTTTTCCTCTCCTCCATTGACCTCTTCCCTATCCCCCGTCACTCACGTCAGGCCAGGGTGGTCAAAATCGAGGCAAGCACCTCAGCCACCCAGTCCAGAGGCACAGTAGTGTCCCCAGCTACTCCAAGTGGGAAAGGATCCTGGCCACCAGCCAGCCAGACGGAAAGGGTGCCTGCCCCAAGTGCGTCAAGGAAGGGCAAGGAGGCAGCCCCAGCTGCAGGAAGGAAAGGCAAGGAGGCAGCCCCAGCTGCAGGAAGGAAGGACAAGGAGGAAGCCCCATCTTCAGGAAGGAAGGGCAAGGACCCTGTAACAGCAGGCAGTAGAGACAAGGGGGCTTGTGCTGGGACTCTATCGGAGCCCCCTCCACCAACCATGGTGGTGCAGCCATCCGAGGCTGCAGGGGATGTTCTGGCAGCAGCCCAAATCGGCAGCCGTCTGAGGCCACAGGGGATGGCCTGGAGCCTCCCCCCACCACTGCCAGCACCGCCACCAGCACCGCCACCAGCAGCAGCAGAAGCAGCCGCAGTGGGCAGCTGTCTGAGGCTGCAGAGGATGGGCTGGAGCCTCCCACCACCACTGCCGCACTGCCACCAGCAGCAGCAGCCCCAGTGGGCAGCCATTCAAGGCTACAGGGGATGGGCTTGAGCCTCCCCCCACCACTGCCCGCTCCACCAGCAGCACCACCACTGCCACCACGGAGCAGCCATCACCGCAGGTGAACAGTGTGTAGTCTTACATCCATGGGCTGTTGTGCAGCCTGGCCCATGCAAATCCTGTGGGTATGACACCCAGGTGAGAGACTCTGACCTTGCTCTACACAAGTTCTGCATCACTGGGCACAATGCCCCCTCCAGAACCAGTGGAGAAGCCATCCACTCACCCCATCTTCCCCAGGATGAAGCTCAATGGGCACAATGCCCCCTCCATAACCAGTGGTGAAGCCATCTACTCACCCCATCCTCCCCAGGATGAAGCTCATTGGGCACGATGCCCCCTCCAGAGCCAGTGGCCAAGTCACCCACTTGAAAGACTGTGGGCTTGCACTCCTCAGGACCAAGCACAGGGCATGTTGTGCTCTCAAGGGCCAGTGGGCAAGTCACCCACTTGAGAGACTGTGGCCTTGCACTCCCCAGGACCAAGCACAGGGTATGTTGCCCCCTCCAGAGCATGTGGGGAAGTCACCCACTTGAGAGACTGTGTCCTTGCACTCCCCAGAACCAAGCACAGAGCATGTTGTCCCCTCAAGAGCCAGTGAGCAAGTCACCCACTTGAGAGACTGTGGCCTTGCACTCCCCAGGACCAAGCACAGGGCATGTTACCCCCTCCAGAGCATGAGGAGAAGTCATCCACTTGAGAGGCTGTGGCCTTGCACTCCCCAGGACATAGTGATGGGCATGTTGCCCCTCCAGGACCAGTGGCGTTGTACCATCTTCTGGCTGAGGTGCCCCACATTTCCTGTCCCCCTGAGGTACCTGGATATTTTTGACCTGATGCCCTTGCAGTGTTCTCTCCATGTTGTTGCAGGAGTGACGGGGGAGCTTTGACTTTGTGATGTGGCCCTGTAGCCCAAGAACATTGAGGACTGGGCAGTGTCTCTTGATTTGTGAATATGTATATAGTTATTTATTTGGATGCACGTATTCCTACTATATTTATCTTATTACACTCTTTTTACTTTATTTTAGTTGTCCTTGCATTATTCCTGAGGGGTACGGGGTGAATATGTAATATTATTGCATCTGCTTGTGTGTATGGTGTTGGGGGTGGGGGTGTTGCGTGTTGCATGTGTGTGTCACTCTCTTTTTTCAGCCCCCTTCCCCTGTGTGCTAGGCGGCAGTACTCACCGCGGTCATTGTCGCCGGTGTTGGTGTTCATAGTGGAGCAGCACGTATAAGAGCATGGGGAAGACATGCAACTCGGGCACTGTGGCGGGCTGGTTCTTCCTTGAGTCTCCAGAGGTGAGTCGTTTCCCTTCTGTGCAGTGTTTCCAAGAGGCTTTTGATGTCATTGGTACCGCCCCGTAAAAGGTGGCGGTTTGGTGTCTCATACTACAGTGGGCGGAACATTGTCTTTCACCTGGCTGTAGGCGGTTACCGCCGTGGTGCCTGTTGATTTCAGCCTGGCGGTCGGTGTGTTAAAGTGGCTGTCTGTCTGAGCAGTTTCCGCTGTGGTCATAATTTCAAATTTATTACCGCCGCCCTGTTTGGGGTATTACGGCCACTATATCACTGACCACCAGGGTTGTGATGAGGGCCTATATGTAAATTAGGCATAATTCTAATTGGCTCTGACAACCTTCCTGAAAGTCCTTAGTATATGATAGGGCGTGTAGGCTTAGGGATCCCAGTGTAGTCAGGGCACCAAGGGTGCACTGATGTGGTGCCTGGTGTTATTATAAAAGCAGGCCTTCCCTGCTGGCTGCTTTTAAATTAAAGTTAGCCAAAAATGTGTCTTTGGAATTAAAAGTACTTGCAAAGTCTCAAACTACTATTTTTGCATATAAGTCACCCCTAAGGTCTGCCCTACGTGCCTCAAGGGTTGGGTGCAGTGTAAGTATAAGCAGGGACTTCATAAAATATGTTTTATAAGCCCTGATGAGGGAAAAAAAATAAACACGCTGACATTGTAGTGCATGCGCTCCGTAGGCTAACATTTAGAGTCTCTATTTAAAAATAATAAAGTCTCATGTCCACTAGAAAAGAGATAAGTATCTCATGGTTGATATCAAATTAAAAGTTAGAATAAATCCAACAACTTTCCAAGGTTGGATTTATTATCCCTAGTGTAGAAGAAGGGTTTTAGAACTCTTTCTGAAAGGTACCAAAATCAGCTCAGTAGTGCCCTTTACTGATTGGTCAGACTCCGGCAGCCTGAGCCAAGCTACCTTAATGAGGTGTGAAGTGTACTGGGCTGAAACAAGTGAGGCATCTGGTGGGAGGAAAACTACTGCAGCAGGTGGCAGAGCAGGAAGGGGAAGTAGGGTGGCTTCCCCCACTTCCTGTTCCCCCAGTCAGATGGGAGCCCCCTGTAATTAGATTAGGAGAGAGGTTGGATGGGGTGCGTTAAGGAAAAATAGCCACACCAGTGAATGGGCTCAGCCAGATGTAACCTCCAAGGAGAGATTTTCAGTTGGGCCTCCAAACCCAGATATACCCCAGTAAAAAACGTCTGAGTTGATCATTTGCCTTTGCAAGGACCAATGCTTGTTTACAGAGACCATTGCTTGTTGAAGCTATGACTTGTTAGAGACCAGTGCAGGTTTGGGAACATGTATTGCACAAGCCTCCAGCATTCCTATGACTCAGACCAGGTGAAGTGCTTTCCGTAAAAGTCACCGGCTGCAGGGAAGGAATCTCTTCTTCACTTTTGATCTTAACGTTCTGTTTTGACCAGCATCTTGGAGGCCACTTCTGGAAAAAGAAGAGACCTAGGGAATTAACCCTTCAAAAGGCGGTAACCCGCTGCACGCGATTTAAGGACATTTATTGCTAAAACACAATACTTGCTGACTTGAAACTTGATAAATGAATGTTCCAGGATGCAATGCACTTAAAAGGGCACATCTTTGGTTTTTATTGTCATTGGGATGTTCACCGCTTGTCATGCTATAACCATTATTGTAGTTGCTTGCATTATACCACAGAAAGGAGTTTCTATTGAACAATTATTATGAAAACGAAATACTGTGAACATGTTTATTATCGATGAGTTTAATGTAACATTACTATTATTAACAATAAAATGTGCTGTTAATACATTTATTATCATTGAGTTCAAAGTGGATTATTTTAAGTTGTTGCTGAAGATGCAGAACATTCTGTGTTTGGCACATAAACGAAGTTGAAGCTTATCTTTGCCATGTTAAAAAATATGCAGTGATGGAACAGTAATAAGCCGGTTGAAGTTGAACGCTGTTGATTAACCCTATGTTTTCATAATAAAACAACGTGAACCATAATCCTTGATGTTAACCCTATGTTTTCAGTGTGATTTAAACACTGATTGAGTTCCTCACAATACTAGCACAGTAAAATGATTAACCCATGAATAGTAGGAGAACCTAGGCCCATATTTATACTTTTTGATGAAAACTGCACAAATCCACTTTTGCTGCAAAAAGTATAGCGGTGGCTTGCATCATTCCAGAGTGCCAGCCGGGCACCAAATTTATGGAACCCGCAAGCCAGCAGAAAGGGTGGGCTAGCATCTGGGAAAATGACATTAGCCGAGTGGGGGTGATGGAATGGGGGAAAGGGGTTTTTGCACCAAAATATGACACTGGGCTGGTTGGAGGCAAAAAAATGCCTTTAACCACCCTAGAGTCTCTACCTTATACAAAACCATCCATACCACATGACTCCTGTCTTATAAAAGACAGGAGTCATGCCCACCACCCCAATGGCCAGCAAATGGGACAAGGGTCCCCTGGGCATGGCCATTGCACCCAGTGCCATGTAGGGGGGCACATTTTAGGGCCCAAAATGGTACTTAAAATACTTACCTCTACTTAACCTACTTAATTGGAATCGGGTCCCCCCATCCTCTGGTGTCCCTCTGGTGTGGGTGGGGGTGTTCCCTGGGGCTTGGGCACCTGTGGACTCTTTCCATGTTATTTGACCATGGAAATGGGTCCACAGGTCCCCTAATGCCTGCCCTGACTTAAGCATTAAATAATGACGCTAAGCAGACTTAGGGGGTCATTCTGACCCCCGCCGGCGGCGGAAGCCGCCCGCCTGGCGGGAACCGCCAGAAGACCGTACCGCGGTCAAAAGACTGCGGCGGTCATTCTGACTTTCCCGCTGGGTGGGCGGGCGGCCAAGCACCAGCAACGAGGAAGCCGGCTCCGAATGGAGCCGGCGGAGTTGCTGGTGTGCGACGGGTGCAGTTGCACCCGTCGCGATTTTCATTGTCTGCTAGGCAGACACTGAAAATCAATGTGGGGCCCTGTTAGGTGGCCCCTGCAGTGCCCATGCCATTGGCATGGGAACTGCAGGGGCCCCCAGGGGCCCCACAACACCCGTTCCCGCCAGCCTGGTTCTGGCGGTGAAAACCGCCAGAACCAGGCTGGCGGGAAGGGGGTCGGAATCCCCATGCCGGCGCTGCTTGCAGCGCCGCCGTGGAGGATTCACAGGGGCAGGGGAAAACCGGCGGGAAACCGCCGGTTTCCCTTTTCTGACCGCGGCTTTACCGCCGCGGTCAGAATTGCCCTTGATGCACCGCCAGCCTGTTGGCGGTGCATCCTCCAACCCCGGCCCTGGCGGTCCATGACCGCCAGGGTCGGAATGACCCCCTTAGTGCCATTATTCAGGCCCGCCTCCCACATGCACCTATTTTGCATGGGAGGATAAATAAGGCGCTAGGGGCTTTGAGTCATTTTTGGACAGGAACATCTACTTTGCGTCTCATTGACACAAGGCAGTTTC
Source organism: Pleurodeles waltl (assembly GCF_031143425.1). NCBI lineage: Eukaryota > Metazoa > Chordata > Amphibia > Caudata > Salamandridae > Pleurodeles > Pleurodeles waltl. The sequence continues at coordinate 924,935,109 of NC_090447.1, forward strand.
GCGCATCCTAAAGATTACGTTAACTCCAATATTTAGACGCTAGACAGGTCTAGTGTCAAAATATAAATATGGAGTTAAGTTTGCGCTGAATTTGTGTAAAAAAATGACGCTAATTCAGCGCAAACAAAACATAAATATGGCCTTTAATTCCCTGAGAGTTTGTTGCTATTATTGTTGCCTATGTCTATGAGTGAAGTGAGTCAGCATCTTGGAAACCACATCAAGGTGAAACTCGCAAGATAGCCACTGAACATCAAGGAACATATAGGTAGGCTTAATTGAGGTGATGAGGGACTAATCTGGGATCACAGTGAGATTAGTTGTAGACAGTATAGGAGGTTCAACGCTCTTATTTATTTACAGGTAATCCACTTCGTTTCCAAAAATTCCTAGATAGAGGGAGAGCCATCAAAAGCAGGAAAGGGGACCCAAACAGATACATCTAGCTTGCACATCATGGTTTAACAGTAGAGCATATATAGGTTATGAGATATTAGTTATTTGACTGATGTGTAATTTATCATAGGAAAAAACGGCTTTTGAAGAACCATCACTAGGTATCTGGATCCAGCCCTGCGACTCCAGTGTCTCTCTTCTTCTCTCATCCATCCCCTTTCCCCCTGGACGTTGCAGTGCCAATCATGTGTATTTATATTTTTTAAGTGGGAGGCACGCAACGTTTAGTTAGAATTAGGAACAAGCAGCTTAGTCAACCTTGTATCTCTGTGAGATGAACAGGTTAGTATTTGACATTCTCTCCATCTTGGATTATTAAAAATTGTTTCTTTCCAGGATTGATTTCTGCCACACTCTGCAGGAAGTAGTCACCCAAGAGGGTGGCACCCTGCACTCCATTCATCAGTGGTGCCCCGCCTGCTTGTCAACCCAGGAGCAAGGATACATATGGCAGAGTTGCCCAGCAATTCAGATCCCTGCCGTAAGAAAATACTCAAGAAGAAGGACTGCCCTGTTGAACCCTTGGTCTTCACCTGAAGTACTGCACCCATAAAGACTGCACCAGCTGCACACTCTGGGCTTCATCAAGAAAAGGACTTTGCCTTGCTTCTACTGCACCATGAGTGGACTCCCTGAAAGTAACAGGTACAAAGGAGCTGACCAGAGTCCGCTGCATCAACTCCTGCAAGAAGAGCCCAGCTGACCAGCGCCCAGTGGCCTTTTGAGGATTCTGACCAGGTGCATTCTGGGAACTGTAGTCCCAACTTCCAAGGAGCAACTCAGAGCTTCTGGAACATTGGATCAAGTTTGTTGAAACCTCAAGTTCCCAAAAAGGACTTTTAGAAGAAGAGACAGAAGTATGGAGCAAATTTGTGAAAAAGCTCCGTAAGGTGACTGACACTTCGATGAGAGTCAAGCCGACAACGTTGAACCGCGACCCAGCCTGAATTTCAGGTTCGCCCTGCTGAAGCTCCATAGCTTTTCCCCATTGATGAGACTTCCAGTAGCTGACAGGAATCTTGTTCTGCACCAAGCCAATGATGTTGCATCGCAAGCCGGCCCAAAGAGGAGCCTCATCGATGATGAGAGAAAAAGTTCCCAAAATTCCAAAGGTAAAATTTTGACCCAGGGATAACGCTCAGTGTATATGACTAGGGCTCTATTGTGGTTAGTCTCAAACTTTGATTTTGCCCCAGTCAAGTGCGACCAGATGACCCAAGTTGCTGTTCTTTGTTTTTAGGCACTAAAAAATACTTTTTTCCATTTAATCTTTAATAATTCATGTCTCTGGTTGCCTAAGTTGGATTTTTTGTTGTTTGGTGTCATTTTAAAGATATAAATGTTTCCTGTCTTTATAAATTGGTGCTGGATTTTTATTGTGTTCTGTGTTTTACTTATTTACTGGTTCGGCGATATTAAATCCTTCACACACCTGTCTCGAGCAAGGATTAATTTACTGATACGTTGACTGGACCTAGTGAGGGACTGTGACCTGTTACTAAATGTAGGTACCTATGTGCCCTTACTAATGATCCACTTTCCAACAGCCAAGTTATGAGAGTCATATACCTTAGTAAAATGGGCGATCCAGGAATGCTCTGGAATAGTCACTTCGATGCTAGTGGCAGGACTATTTGCAAAGACAGGTGCATTGACTACCTGCCAAAATTGAAACACATTATTCCAGGCACAAGAAGTGGTTAAGTGCTCCAAAACCTCCCTTCTAATCTTCTATTTTCTTACTATAACATGAATCTTATAAAGTTTCCTGCAGGTTCTGATTTCCATCATATCACTTGGTCACCTTTTATCTTCCTGTTGCAAACTGCTGTGTGCTTGTGAGAAAATGTGTAAAACCATTTTTTACACTTTGGAGCTCCTCTTGGTTGTGGTGCCCCCAACAGCTCAGTTGTCCTCTCACCTATTTCAGTATAAACCACCATTACATCAAGTGGATCTAGCTGGTGACTTAAACATACATCAAATTGCTCCCTCTTTTCTTTCAAGAGTAAGGACAGAAGCACACTAAGGTCAATATTGTGCCATTTACGTCATACACCAACATTCCTTGTGTACTCAATTGAGAGAACCACCAGGTTGTAGGCTGAGGTTGCTAGCTCTAAATGGAGATCTAGTACCAGCAGGTTATGATCACTCAGTGGGCTTTTTATAATGGAAAACTTGCATATTCTCCTCACCTATACTTCCAATAGTGCTATATAATCAATCACGACCCAGTTTCTCTTCCAGTAAATGTTATCTGCGTAGAATTAGGCCGGAGTGTAGAACACTGCTGAGCAAGTGAAGTTTGTGCAATTTGGGAACTCCACACTGTGTGGAGTAGCGCAGAGCTCCCAAATTCCACAATCTGGCACAGAGCAGATTTTGTTCATGAGCGCAAGATTTGGTTTTGGTGCTCTCTCGCTAGTGCCATGATGCTCTAGAGCAACTAGCGAGCATGTATGAGACCTTACGTTCACTCTTCCTGTTTCTGGCCGCTCGTGTGAGACTTTGCACTTACTCGTGCTGCTTCCAGCCGCAATGACGGCCAAAACAGTCTTGCTCTTGAGCGCAAATGCACCTGGAGTAGGATATATCTAAATCTAGTCAAAAAGAGGTTTTTGAGTATTATATGCAAATCTGCCATGTCCCTGCTCCACTTTCATATGCTGACAGGACAAACACAGAAATCACACCGGCTGACAGGTGATGGAGTGTGTGGACAGGCATTTGGCTGGCAATGTGTGTGTAGTGACTAGCAGCAAGTCACTACACACACACCACCAGACACATGCAAGTTCACACACACTACCAACCAAGCACCAGTCCACGCACACTGCCACCCTAGCACCAGTCACTGCACACTGCCAGCCAAGTAACATTCATGTACACCATCAGCCAAGCACCAGTCCGTGTTCACCACCAGCCAAGAGTCAGTCTACACACACTGCCAACCAGGTACCAGTCCACACATACCTTCAGCCAGCCCCCTGTCCACACACACACTGACAGCCAAGCACCAGTTCACACACAATGTGATCAAATTTTTTAACAAAAAAACACAAACCAATTTGAAGGAGATGAAAAACAACTATGACTACAAACGCAACAGGTCTAATAAATACATCAAACTGCTGCCAACTGTGAAACTGAACAAAAGCAATACAGACCAGTCAGTTCACTTTTACTTTCCCAGTTGCTCCCAATACTTCTGTTGCATATGGTACAATTAAAAACATGTGAACATACATAGCCCAAGATTAAATGGACACGTGAGGTAGTACCTACAACTCTCCTTCTGGACATCTCTTCGGACAGAGACTCTATGGCTCTGATTTATACTTTTTGGTGCAAAACTGCACAAACGCAGCTTTGCACCGAAAAGTTTAGCACCGGCTTGCACCATTTCTGTGACCAGCTGGGCACCATATTTATGGAATGGTGCAAGCCGGTGCAAAGGGTAGGCTAGTGTAAAAGAAACTTGACGTTAGTTGGGTGGGGCTGGCAGTATGGGAGAATGGGGTTTTGCACTAAAAAATTACCTTAGGCAGGTTAGAGTAAAAAAAGAAAATGATTCTAACCAGATTAGCATCATTTTATGGTGCTATACCTACCATGCCACATTACTCATGCCTTAGAATAGGCATTAGTCAGCCCGCCACCCCAATGGCCAGCACAGGGGAAAAGGGTTCCCTGGGCATGGCAATTGCACCCTGTGCCATGTATGGGGGCCCATTTCAGGGCCCTCTATGGCACTTTAAAAAATAAAATTAAATACCTACCTGTACTTACCTGTACTTACCTGGGATGGGGTCTCCCATCCTCCGCAGTCCCTTTGGTGTGGGTGAGGGTGTCCCTGGGGCCTTGGGAGGGCACCTGTGGGCTTATTCTTTGGTGTTCCACAAAGGAAATAGGCCCAGACGTCCCCTAATGCCTGCCCTGACCCAGGTGTTAAAAAATGGGGCAAAGCAAGCTTTGCACCATTTTTTGACCCCTCCTCCCTCCAGTGCACCATGTTTGCACAGGGGTATAAATTTGGCGTTAAGGCCATAGAGTAATTTTTTGCACAGGAATGCCTACCTTGCATCTCATTAAGGCAAGGTAAGTTTCTGAGTCCAAAAATGACTTTAACGCCATAAGTTTGGCAGTAGACGTGACTAGCGCCAAAGTATAAATATGGAGTTAGTTTTGCATTGAATTAGAGGGAAAAAATGATGCTAATTCAGTGCAAACAGAGTATAAATATGCCCTTATATCTCCTACAGGGAAAGTATCATTTGTTCGTGGGAGGAATGTAATCAAGAAAGTGGTGATCTTTCAAACTAGCCACATCCTCTGCCTCTCTAACCCTAGGAAAATTTGTCTGCTCCACTATAACAAGGGTGCCTATCACAGACTTCTGAAACTGAACAAAAGTCACCTATGAGTCTGGAGAACCATCCTTGAATACAACAAAAGCACTGAACATTGCTAAGTGAAGCAACTGGAGAGACAACATTGTATGCCAATGTAAGAGTTACAAACAGCAATGTAAGGCTTCAACCTCTGATCTACTCCATCTACACTACCCATGTGCTTATTGTAGTCTAAAATGCACACAGGCTTGCACGTTCAAGCAACCTGATTCTAAACAGTCAAAGGGGACGTTTTTTCATTTTGAATGGCTCTCAGCATGTGGGCATTTCTTCTGTCTGAAGATTTCAGAGCTAAAAACTCATCATTATACAAGGCACTGCATTGTCCCCTCCGAGGATTTTTACATGCAAGTTCTTTACGGTAACCTTTATGGATAGGGCGGATTGCGCCACAAGCAAAAGTGTCCACTTTGAATAACTCCTTGAACAATTGCACACCAGTGTAGAAGTTCTCCATGTATCAATGGTGACATCTGTTAAAAAGTCTTCTACCAAGTTCCCAAATAATTTTCTCACTGACTCCAAATGTGGACGGACAACCAGGGGAATCAGCAGGACAAGTCCTACAGTTTACACCCTGAAATTATACACATATCTATATCCAGTACTAATCTCAGACAACAGAAACATCTTGTGAGAGAACAGGGCTGATTGCAGAGGCCTCCTAATTTTTTGCTCCCATTTTCCACTTTTTGCTGGTGTTTTCCTGACTCTGATGGTGCCCTGGGTACTGCTAACAAGTCACAGGGCCTGTGCTCTGTGTAAAATCAATATGCAAATTAGGCTAATTATAATTGGCTAAGTCAAACTACCTATAAGTCCCTAGTATATGGTAGGGCATGTGGGTTTAGGGACCACAGCATAGGTAGTGCACCCATAGGTGCACTGCTGAGGTGCCCAGTGTCATTTTAAAGGCAGGCCTGCCTTGCTGGCTGCTTTTAAATTAAAGTTATATGCAAATTCGAGATTGGAATTAAAAGTAGTTCCAAAGTCTTAAACTACCTTATTTTTACATATAAGTCACCCCTAGGGTGTGCCCTGCATGCCCCTGGGGCTGGGTGCCATGTAACTATAAGCAGGAACCTCATAAAAATAGTTTTATAAGCCATGGTGAGGTAAAAACAGCCAAATTCGTTTTTCCCTCATTGTAGTGAATGGCCTTCATAGGCTAGAATGGGGAGACTTTATTTTAATTTTAAAAGTCCCCTTAAGTGACAGATACTAAGAATTTGGTATCAAATAAATTGTTATAATAAATCCCACAACTTCCAGTTGTTGGATTTAATATAACTTGTTCAGGTAAAGAGTTTTAAACTTTACCTGAAAAGTTGCCAACTTCGGCCCTGTATTGTTTTTGCTGCTGTGTTCTGATTGGCCAGCCTCTGGCAGCCTGGCCAGGCTGTCTTGATGAGGTGTGAAGTGGCCTGGCGTCACACAAAGAGATGTGCCTGTGGGAGGCGATCTACTCTCAACAGATAGTGAGGCAGGAAGGGGGAGGGCTGCCAAACTGGTCTTCAAAGGCAGAGAAGGACATTTGGAGCAACCCAGCAACACCCCCACATCCTGCAACCCCAGACAACTAGGTGCCCCCTTGATTAGATTAGGAGAGGGCAGGAGAGGGGTGTGTTTATGATTTTTAGCCACACCAGTGGGTGGGCTCAGCCAGATGTAACCTCCAAAAATCAGATTCAGCCATGATGGATTTTTGAGGAATGTTGCCTCCTGGGATTGATTTTTGCCACACTTCCCAGGAAGTGGTCATCACAGGGGGAAGGACCCTGCCCCTGATTGGAGAACCAGGACCCCCCTGTTTTTCACCCAGGAGCAAGGCTAAAACTGGCAGACCTGCACCCACACCTCAGATCCCCATCAGATTCCAACAAGGAAAAAGCAAAGGAGAAGAGGGACTGCCCTGCTGGACCCCTGGCCTGCACCAGGACCCTGCACTCTGAAGGACTGCACCAGCTACACACTTGGGCTTCACCACAAGAAGGACTTTGCCTGGCTTCAACTGTTTCGAGGAGGGACTCCCTGTTTGCTACAGGTGAAAAATTACTAACCAGAGTCCCCTGCACCAACTCCTGAAGAAATCAGCAAGCTGACCACTGTCCAGTGGCCAAAAAGGAGTTTGCGCCAGGTGCATTCTGGGAGTTGTAGTCCACACCCCCAAGGATCATCTCAGAGCTTTTGGAGCCTTGGGGTGAGTTGTGGACCCCAAAAGAACCCTTAAAGAACATGTGGGAGAAGATCCAGAAGTTTGGAGGAGTTAGGAGAACTTTTGAAAAAAAGCTCCACAAAGGGACCGACCCGCCGCCGCAACTCTAGCCGGCTTGCCTCAGCCGCGACCCGGCCTGATTTGCAGGTTCATCCCGGTGAAGAAAATCTCCCAAAAAGAGACTAAGGCGGTCATTACAACATTGGCGGTAAAAGCCGCTTACTGCCATGCAGAAGACCGCCAACACACCGCCGCGGAAATCCGCCACAGCTATTATGACCCACAACACGGAATCCGCCAATATTCAGACACCCACACAAGTCCGCCACACCAAAGGTCAGTGATAAACTGCCGAAAACAAAACCTCCACTGTCACGCCAACAGAAATATGCCCACACCATCACGACATACGAATCCACGCAGCGGTCTTTCAACTGCGGTCTTCCATTGGCAGCACACACCGCCGCGCTCAAAATACACACACATATAAAAACACAGCCACATTGAACAAATCGAAATACACACACCTGATACACATACACACACCACTCCCACACACCCAATACAATATAAATCACACACCCACAAACCCCTACGACCACAATTACTGAGAGAAGGCCAGAGAGAGACACCGCCATCAATAATACTAGCATCCACAGGCACACAACACCATCACCCACATAACTTCTACGAACCTCACACTACACACCACTACATATCAGCAAACTTATCACCCCACACACCACCCCACACATCACCTACACCACCCCATGGCACGGCAAAGACACCCTAGGTTCTCAGAGGAGGAGCTCAGGGTCATGGTGGAGGAAATCGTCCGGGTAGATCCACAGCTATTCAGAGCACAGGTGCAGCACACCTCCATTGCAAGGAAGATGGAGCTATGGCGAAGAATAGTGGAAAGGGTCAACACAGTGGGACAGCACCCAAGAAATCGGGAGGTCATCAGGAATAGGTGGAACGGCCTACGGGGGAAGGTGCGTTCCGTGGTCTCAAGACACCACCTTGCGGTTCAGTGGACTGGCGGCGGACCGCCACCTCCTCCCCCACAACTAACAACATGGGAGGAGCAGGTCTTGGCGATTCTGCATCCTGAGGGCCTCGCAGGAGTAGGTGGAGGAATGGACCCTGGTAAGTCAAATCTTAACTATTACATCCCCCACCCTACTTGCATGCCAGCACATACCCCCACCCTCACCCTCACCCCATCACTCTAACTCCTCACAAATGTCCCAACATCAGAAACCACACATCCTAACACTAAGCCCTGCATGCAACAACAAAGCATGGACACCCACCACTAAAGCACGCCCACTGCACATATCCATACACTCCTGTTGGGGTACCAAAGCCACATGGGTCCCATCAATGGCACCTATGATGTTGGGGATATGTCCCAGGGCATAGAAATCGCCTTTCACTGTAGGCAAATCCTCCACCTGAGGGAAAACGATGTAGCTCCGCATGTGTTTCAGCAGGGCAGACAACTCTCTGGACAACACGTTGGAAAACATAGGCTGGGACATCCCTGATGCTATGGCCACTGTTGTTTGAAATGACCCACTTGCAAGGAAATGGAGCACTGACAGCACCTGCACTTGAGGGGGGATTCCTGTGGGATGGCAGATAGCTGACATCAGGTCTGGCTCCAACTGGGTACACAGTTCCTGGATTGTGGCACGGTCAAGCCTATATGTGATTATCACATGTCTTTCCTCCATTGTCGACAGGTCGACCAAAGGTCGGTGCACCGGAGGATGCCGCCACCTCCTCACATGTCCCAGAGGACGGTGCCTATGAAAGACAACAGCGAGCACAGAGTCAAACAACTCAGAAGAACGTACCCCCAGCTTACACAGAACACCATTCATAATCAAAAAGTGGCCTGTATGTGTGTTGAGTCTAGGCCTAGGTATGTGTGACGCAGTTGAAAATGAAGCCATGGGGGCCCCTGAAATGGCGGCTGCCAGACCTCTAAAGTGGGACAATGGGATGTGAGGTAACTGCGCTGGCGTTCTACACCATCGCGGTAGGCGGTCGAAGACCGCGGCACAATGCTGCATTGGTTAACATTGGACCCTATGGGTCCCAGGAGCCAATGACGATGTACGCTGGCGGTGACGGTACACACCGCCGCAGACATGACCGCCATTTTCTATCTGTACAATCACTCGATACCTGATCTTTGACAGGAGAGGACCTACACTGCAAGTGCTGCTGTGACCTCGGTCTGGAAGAGACAATGGCTCGAGTGTCTGGGGAAAGGGCCCCTGCCTTCACATCAGAGGAGTTGGAGAAACTCGTGGACGGGGTCCTCCCCCAGTACACGCTACTCTACGGTCCTCCAGACCAACAGGTAAGTACACTGGGATAATGATGTATGGGCTATGCCTGTGTGGAGAGGGGTGGATGTAAGAAGGACGGGCGGTGAGTGCATGTGCCACATAGCAAGGGTAGGGATGGGGGCCAATCACTTTGACGGTGCAGTTGTTAATAACTTTCTCTTCCCCCTGTACAACTCATGTAAGTCAGCGCCCACCAGAAAAAAACATATTTGGCGTGCCATCGCCAAGGACGTCCGGACCCTGGGGGTCTACCACAGACGGAAAACCCACTGCCGGAAAAGATGGGAGGACATTCGCCGCTGGAGCAAGAAGACGGCGGAGGCTCAGCTGGGGATGGCCTCCCAACGTGGGAGGGGTGCCCGTCGTACCATGACCCCCCTGATGTTCAGGATCCTGGCGGTGGCGTACCCGGAGTTGGATGGGCGCTTGAGGGCATCACAGCAGCCACAAGGGGGTGAGTACACTCACATTCTGCTGACTTTGCGTGCAGTGGAGGGGTCTGGGTGGGGGAGGTGGGCTGTGGGTTTCCCTAGGCCAGGGCGAGTTCCGTAGGCAAGGTCCCTCCGTAAGGCAGGCCATGTGGCACCCCAGCCCACCTCTGTAGAGTGCCAAGTACACCTAGTCATGCCCCTGTGTCATCTATGTGTGCAGATGTCGTCCATAGCCTTGTAGGCCATTTTCCAGGAATTGAACAGTGGAGCCCAAGAGCGCGGCGTAGTGCAGGGGGCTTCTTTGTCTGTCGTGTCCGCCAACGGTAATGGTAATGCATGCACTCAACATGTTTTTCTTCTGTCGTCCCCCCCCTTTTTGTGGTCTCCCTGCTCTTGTGTGCATTAGCATCATCAGGCGGAGGAGCAGTGGTACCGGAGCACCAGGGGGCTGCATCCCACATGGCCATGGAGGGCCACACTACGGAATCGGACTTCACCAGTGGGACGGAGGGCGAGGGGAGCTCCACGGCTGGGACAGGAGCTGAGACCAGTGACACGGACTCGTCCTCTGATGGGAGCTCCCTTGTGGTGGCGGCAACATCTGTGCCCCCCCCATCTACAGGTACAGCCGCCACCCCCCCTTCCAGCACTGCCCTCCCAGCAGCCCCTCAGCCTTCGCCTGTGCCCGCTCACTCGGGAGGGTGGGCATCACCTTCGCCCCAGGCACCTCAGGCCCTGCCCTAGTCACCCCTGCTGCCCTCAGTGACGAGGCCATTGACCTCCTCAGGTCCCTCACTGTTGGGCAGTCTACCATTTTGAATGCCATCCAGGGTGTAGAAAGGCAGTTGCAGCAAACAAATGAATTCCTGGAGGGCATTCATTCTGGTCAGGTGGCCCTTCAGCGAGCTTTTCAGACTCTGGCCTCAGCACTGATGGCAGCCATTGTCCCTGTGTCTAGCTTCCCCCCTCCAACTTCCTCCACCCCGACCCAATCCCCTGTACCTCAGCCTATCCCAAGCACACCTACAGACCAGCATGCACACACGTCAACACACAAGGGAAGCTCAGGCAAACATAAGCACCACACATCCCACAGGCACTCACGCAAGCATCACACACATGCAGACACACCAACATCCACTGCCTCCACTGTGTCCCCTCCTCCTCGTCTCCCTCCTCCCTCCCAGTCTCGTCTCAACTCACACCTGCATGCACTACATCTACAGCCACTACTGCCATCACCAGCACACACACCACCACACCCCGCTCACGTGCACTCACAACCCCCACTACCATTCACACGTCCCCTGTGTCCTCTCCCAGTGTGTCTGTGACGCCCACTCCCAAGATACACAAACGCAGGCACACACCCACCCAACAGATATCCACCTCACTACAGCCTCCAGCGCATGCACCTTCACCCAAAGTTAGCAAACAAACACCTCCTACAACCACAACCTCTTCCTCCACTCCCAAACCCCCTCCAGCTACCCGTCCCAGTGTCTCCCAAAAACTTTTCCTGTTCAACCTTAACCTCTTTCCAACACCTCCCCCACCCCGTCCGTCTTCTAGGTCCTGAACTAGCACCTCAACCACAACATCTCCGGGGCCAGTGGTGCCTGTAGTCACCGGAATCTGGAGTGCACCGGCCACCAGGGCAGCCAGTGTGGCACGGGGCCACAGCACAGACAGTCCCCCACCTGTGAAGCATCAAAGGTTGGCCAGTGACCGGCGGGAGAGGGGGAAAACTCCAGCCACCAAAGCTGCTCGAAGGGGTCCCGGTGGGAGTGTGGAGTCAGCTGCGACACCTTCCAAGGTGGGGAAGGGACAGAAGAAACCAGGAAAGTCTGGGAAGAGCAGCACGGCGGAGGAGACCGCCATCATCCCCGCTGCCCAGGAGGCCACAGCCATCATCCCGCTGCCCAGGAGGCCACCGCCATCATCCTCGCTGGGCCAGAGAGGACCGCCAGCACAAGCCCCGCTGGGCTAGAGAGGACCGCCAGCACAAGCCCCACTGGGCCAGAGAGGACCTCCAGCACAAGCCCCGCTGGGACAGTGAGGACCGCCAGCATAAGCCCCGCTGGGCCAGAGAGGACCGCCAGCACAAGCCCCGCTGGGCCAGAGAGGACCACCAGCAAAAGCCCCACTGGGCCAGAGAGGACCGCCAGCACAAGCCCCGCTGGGCCAGAGAGGACCGCCAGCACAAGCCCCGCTGGGACAGAGAGGACCGCCAGCACAAGCCCCGCTGGGCTAGAGAGGGCCACCAGCACAAGCCCCGCTGGGCCAGAGAGGATCGCCAGCAAAAGCCCTGCTAGGCCAGAGAGGACCGCCAGTAGCTGAGTCACTGCAAAGGAGCCCGCCTCTCCAAGCACCGCTGAACAGGGCACAGCCACCTCAAGCACCGCTGAACAGGGCACCGCCGCCTCAAGCACCGCTGAACAGGGCACTGCCGCCTCAAGCACCGCTGAACAGGTCACGGCCGACTCAAGCACTGCTGAACAGGGCACCGCCGCCTCAAGCACTGCTGAACAGGGCACCGCCGCCTCAAGCACTGCTGGCCCATGAGCGCCAAGGGCACTGACGCTACTGAGTCCGTCACAGGCAGGATGAAGCACTCGGCAACAAGCCCCCTCCAGAACCAATGGAGAGATACATCCACTACCTCTGTCCTTAGCAGGATGAAGCACTCTGGCACAAAGCCCCCTCCAGAATCAGTGGAGAGATACATCCACTACCTCTGTCCTTAGCAGGATGAAGCACTCTGGGCACAAAGCCCCCTCCAGAACCAGTGGAGAGATACATCCACTACCTCTGTTCTTAGCAGGATGAAGCACTCTGGACACAAAGCCCCAACCAGAACCAGTGGCGACTGTTATCTACTTGAGAGACTGTGGCTTTGCACTCCCCAGGTTTGAACAGTGGGCAACCCACCCACTGTAGAGACTTGTGAGACTGTGGCTGTGCACGCCCCAGGATGGAACAGTGGGCAACCCACCCACTTGTTAGACTTGAGAGACTGTGGCTTTGCACTCCCCAGGATGGAACAGTGGGCAACCCACCCACTGTAGAGACTTGAGAGACTGTGGCTTTGCACTCCCCAGGATTGAACAGTGGGCAACCCACCCACTGTATAGACTTGAGAGACTGTGGCTTTGCACTCCCCAGGATTGAACAGTGGGCTTGTGGCCCTCTCATGGATTTGGCGTCGTGCACTCAACCGGCTGAGGTGCCCCCCTTTCCCTCCCACTGAGGTGCCTGTTTTCTTGCTCTCTGATGCCCCTGCAGTGTTCTCTCTATCATGGTCGGGGATCTTGTGTGGGTCTCGACCATACCGTGTGGGCCCAGTGTTCCACAGACTTAATTGGAGCACTACCTGGACTACTATGCTTGGTGTATATTTTGTTTATGGTGTATATATATATTTTTGCCTACTTGATTTTAATATATTACAATGGTTTCACTAATTTCCTTTTGTCTTTGCATTCTTCCGGGGGGGTTGGGGGGTGTGACTATCATGTATTAATATGTATTAGTGTGTGTGTTGTAGTAGGTGAGGGTGGGGGTGGGGATGTTGCGTGTGTGTGTCCCTGTTTTTTCCCTTCCCCCCTCCCCTGGGTCATAGGTGGAGTACTCACCGTGGTCGTCGCCGCCGGCGTTCGTGCTCATGGTAGAGGAGCAGGAAGACTCTCGCAGGGAGAATTTGGAGTTCCGGCTCCATGGTGTCCTAGTTCCTCATGGGGTGTGTAGAGGTGAGCGTTTTCCCTTCCAATTCCTGTTTCCACCGTGTTTTTATCCGTGGTGAATCCATCCTGGAAAAGGTGGCAGATTGGCCTGTTGTGATACTGTGGGCGGTACTTTGTCTTCCGCCTGTCTGTTGGCGGTGACCGCCAAGCTGTTTGTTTGTACCACCGTGGCTGTCTTTGTTGGCGGTTTCCGCCATGGTCGTAATTGCAATTTTTTTTTTCGGCGGCCTGTTGCCGGTCTTACCGCCGCTTTAACACCGACCGCCAGGGTTGTAATGACCACCTAAGTCCGAACATAGAAAGTTGACCGGGACCTCCCAGCCAGTGTATCTGAGGAGGGCTCCAAGGACGTCGGATCAAGATCCAGGTTTACCCCGGTCGAAGGATTTTCACTTTGAAAAAACGACTAAGTCCAAAGGTAAAAATCTCCACCGAGGGCTCCCACGACGCGTATCTGGAGGAGTTCCAGGCGGTCGGATTGAACTGGCAGGTTCGTCCCGCTGTAGAATATCTTCAGAAAAACGATTAAGTGCGAAGGTATACTTTTGACCAAGGCCTCCCACGGGCTGTAGCCGAGCCGGGCTCCATCGCAGTTGGCCTTAAACTTTGACTTTGCCCCTGTCGAGCTGCGACCAGATGACCAGATTGGCGCTTTTTGTTTCTAGGTGCTAGAAAACAATAATTCTTAAAAAATTAATTACTCCGGTTCACCTTATCCGATTTAATTTGTTTTTGTGTCATAAAAATATAATCTATTTTTATAAATTGGTTTTGGATTTTTAAACTGTTTCCTGTGTTTTATTTAATTACTGTTTTGTGATATTTGAATGCTTTACACTCTGTCTCCTAAGTTAAGCCTTATTGCTCGTTGCCAAGCTACCAAGGGTTGAGCTGGGTTTAATTTACTGAGCCCTAACTGGATCTAAGTGGAGGTTGGTGGCCTATTGCTAAATGTAGGTACTTACCTGCCCTTACCAATAACCCATTTTCCAACACATCTGAATTCCCTAATGTGCCTCTTACTAGGAAAGCAGTGCCTAAAATACAAACCACCCTTGAACAGGACTAACGAGCACCTACAGCTATTTCTTTTCCTGGAACATAGATCTCTAAAAAAGTGATATCCAAAATGATCAAGGGCATCTGAATTGTGAATAGACAGTCACAATCAGGGTGATCTTGTGGCAATGCTGAAGCATTATTAACAAAATGCAGCATCCAAAGCAAACACAAATACTGATCACAACTCATGGTTGCAGGAAATATAGTTGTTGCCATCAAGGGACTAGTAGGCCAATATGAAGACAGCGAATGCTTCCTTACCAAGTCCATCAAAAAAGTCAAGCCTAAGGACTTCTTAAACTCATCCAAACTTGTGGGAGTCCACCGGCTAGCCCTAGAGTAGGTCTTAAGTCTGACACTCTTGTCCCTCAAACACTGTTCAGCATACAAATCAGTCTGGTCAACATTGTTTTTCAAAAACACATCGTCCATAAACAACTGAAAAAATGTATAGGCAAAACCTTTTCAGCATTGACTCTATACCCTGCATCACCACTAAAGGTAGAAACCACAGGCTGCACCATCTTTGGGGTGACCCAGACTTCAGCACTTCCAGTGTAAAGCTTTTTGTTAGCAAGTCTGACTTTAATAAGTAAACTTACAAGGGGACGCGAATAGGTCGATGAACCTTTTGACTGACAATTACGATGTTCTTACCATAGTACATAATCAATAATCAACACACAATAATCAATAATCATTACTAATCAATAACATCAATAATCAATGGAGTCAGTAATTGTCACGCACCATGACCTTTCAGTCATGAATAACCACACCTTTAGTAAAAGTTTAGAATGTTTATTTCCCTAAATTTACAATGCTAAGATAATGTAGATTAATCTCAAAATCAAATGCAACACACACAAAAACAACACTGGCTGTCCAAAGCGGCAGAAGAAATGTAATCTAATCAAAGCTTGAACTACAACACATTCGAATGTTATGCTGCAAATCAGTAACAAAGTCAACTGCATCAATGTAATTATACACTTGAAGATTAGCAGTGAAATTCATCAAGCATTAGTCCCTGTAAACATAGTTTCATTAGTGAGGATCCTTAACTAACATTAGATTAGCATCAGCATGTTGGGCTTCGTGCAAAACAATTTAGTAACACAAATTTGGAAAAACATCTAACTATGGCTCTATCAAAACAGCACAGTTGATACCTAGAAAGAAAAAGCAAATATGCATATCAATCAACAGTCTGTTATATTATACCTATCCTCAATGTGGATCAGCAAGCAGAGTCAGTCTTCATCCTCAGGACATTAGTTAATCAGCAAGGCATCAGGATTCAGAATCAAACACAAAGACCCTCACTACAACATTGGCGGTAAAAGCCACTTACCGCCGTGCAGAAGACTGCCAACACACCGCAGCGGTAGCGGATTTCTGCCACAGCTATTATGACCCACAGCTCGCAATCCGCCAAAATTCAGACACCCACACAAGTCCGCCACACCAAAGGTCAGTGATAAACTGGCGAAAACAAAACCTCCACCGTCACACCAACAGAAATACGCCCACACTATCACGACCCACGAATCCACACGGCGGTCTTTCAACCGCGGTGTTCCATTGGCGGTACACACCGCCGCGCTCAAAATACACACACATTTACAAAACACAGCCACATTGGACAATTCGAAATACACACACCTGATACACATTCACACACCACTCCCACACACCCAATACAAATATAAAACACACACCCACATCACCCACAAACCCTTATGACCACAAATCACAAACGAAAGCCAGAGAGAGACACCACCATCAACAACACTAGCATCCACAGGCACACAACACCATCACCCACTTAACTTCCACGCACCTCACACAACACACCACTACATGTCAGCACACTTATCACCCCACAAACCACCCCACCCATCACCTACACCACCCATGGCACGGCAAAGACACCCTAGGTTCTCGGAGGAGGAGCTCAGGGTCATGGTGGAGGAAATCATCCGGGTAGAGCCACAGCTATTTGGAGCACAGGTGCAGCACACCTCAATTGCAAGGAAGATGGAGCTATGGTGAAGAATAGTGGACAGGGTCAACGCAGTGGGACAGCACCCAAGAAATCAGGAGGACATCAGGAAGAGGTGGAACGACCTACAGGGTAAGGTGCGTTCCGTGGTCTCCGGACACCACCTGGCGGTTCAGAGGACTGGCGGTGGACCCCCACCTCCTCCCCCACAACTAACAACATGGGAGGAGCAGGTCTTGGCGATTCTGCATCCTGAGGGCCTCGCAGGAGTAGGTGGAGGAATGGACTCTGGTAAGTCAGATCTTAACTATTACATCCTCCACCCTACCTGCATGCCACCACATAACCCCACCCTCACCCCCATCACTCTAACTCCTCACAAATGTCCCAACATCAGAAACCACACATCCTAACACCAAGCCCTGCATGCAACAACAAAGCATGGACACCCACCACTAAAGCACGCCCACTGCACATACCCATACACCCCCCTAAACCATCATCACACAAGCTCACACACAGGAATGCTAGCACTGGGGTACACAGTCACCCACCCATTGCACACCTTGACACACACAGATGCAATAATCATGCTTTTATACCCCTGCAGGACCCCTACCCAATGCCACTGGACAGGAGGGTCTACACATGTCCACACCACCAACAGAAGAGGCCCACAGTGATGACAGCACCTCTGTCCAACTGGATCTAGATGACCAGCCGGCCCATCGGGGACCTCGGGACAGTCGGTTCCCCACACCCAGTCACAGGCCACTACAGAGCTTCCCCCCTATGGACACACCAGCACAGCACCCACCCAGCGGGCCCATGCCTTCGTCCCCAGGACACGTCAATCAGCAGTGTGTCCACCACTACAGGGAACAAAGGCTAACCCACCACCCCAACAACAACAGGGACCTGGGGGTAGTGGTAGTGGGCACACGGTCCAGGGGACGGAGGCCCAGGAACACACGGGAACTGGGAGGGCTGCTGTGTGACAGGGGGCAGACAGGCACAGGGAACCCACTCTCCACAAGGCCCTCTCCTCCATCATGGGAGCCTACCACCACTCCCAGGAGACGATGGCAACGGTACTGGCCAAGTTTCAGGAGATCCAGCGCCTGCAGGAGGAACAGTATATGGGCTTCAGGGAGGAACTCAGAACCATCAGTTCCACCCTGGGCACCATCGTAGGGGTGCTGAAGGAACTACTCAACACAAGGAGGGACACTGTGGCACTACAAGGGGCCCCTGACACTAGCATGGATGATGAACTTCCCACCACCTCCGCCGGTACTAGTGGACAGGAGGCACCGCCACAGGACCACCACACCAGCACCTCACCCCCTGCAGAGGGAGAACCACCTCGCAAACGGTCCCTGGGATCCAGGAAAAAGACAGAGAACGATGCCAAGACCCCCGCCAAGATATGAGACCACCCTGATTGTCATCCTACAGTCCCACTTTGTCACCCTGTCCATCCTTAAACTGCCCCAGCTCCACTTCCTATGCCCATTTGGGCAATGCACCTGTGAGACAAATAGACTGGACTCTGCCATGGACATTCCTCCGCCATCACCCCTCAAGATTTTACAACCCCCTCCAATATTGAGCACTTAAATAAACACCCTTAAAGCACAAAACAATCTGGAGTCTGTCTGTGATTTCGCAATACTGTCTTAGCAATAACTGTGGCAAAAAGCTTTTTCATTGGAAATGGCAACATACCTATGTCACACAGCTCTAGTCCATGAGGAATCAAAGCAGATGTCACACAGTGGGACCCACATCTGTGAAATCGTAAGGGAAAGTGACAACTCAGTGACCATACACTGGGTGAAAAAGACAGACAGTAGAGAGGTAGTAGTGTTTAAGTACATGTAGTAGGCAGGTTTGTATTCTTACCTGTGTCTCACTGTAAATATTGCTGGATCACTGAGTCCCTGTTGTCCATGTCTTCTTCCTCTGCTTCCTCGTCTTCACTGTCCACAGGCTTCACAGCTGCAACAACACCGCCATCTGGACCATCCTCCAGCAGAAAGGGCACATGTCGTCGCAAAGCCAAGTTGTGAAGCATACAGCAGGCCACGATGATCTGGCACACCTTCTTTGGTGAGTAGAATAGGGAACCACCTGTCATATGGAGGCACCTGAACCTGGCCTTCAGGAGACCGAAGGTCCGCTCGATCACCCTCCTAGTGCGCCCATGGGCCTCATTGTAGCGTTCCTCTGCCCTTGTCCTGGGATTCCTCACTGGGGTCAGTAGCCATGACAGGTTGGGGTAACCAGAGTCACCTGCAAATGGCGATGACAACTGTTAGACACACACTAACCTGGAGGGATATCCCCAGACCCAGACAACCATTCCCACTGACTAGCTTCCAGGTGCTCACCTAATAGCCACACACTGTGCCTCTGGAGTTTCCCCATCACATAAGGGATGCTGATATTCCGCAGGATGTACGCGTCATGCACTGAGCCAGGGAACATGGCATTCACATGGGAGATGTACTGGTCTGCCAAACATACCATTTGTACATTCATCGAATGTTAACTCTTCCGGTTTATGTACACCTGTTCACTCCTGTGGGGGTACCAAAGCCACATGGGTCCCATCAATGGCACCTATGATGTTGGGGATATGTCCCAGGGCATAGAAATCACCTTTCACTGTAGGCAAATCCTCCACCTGAGGGAAAACGATGTAGCTCCGCATGTGTTTCAGCAGGGCAGACAACACACTGGACAACACGTTGGAAAACATAGGCTGGGACATCCCTGAAGCTATGGCCACTGTTGTTTGAAATGACCCACTTGCAAGGAAATGGAGCACTGACAGCACCTGCACTTGAGGGGGGATTCCTGTGGGATGGCAGATAGCTGACATCAGGTCTGGCTCCAACTGGGTACACAATTCCTGGATTGTGGCGCGGTCAAGCCTAAATGTGATTATCACATGTCTTTCCTCCATTGTCGACAGGTCGACAGGTCGACCAACGGTCGGTGCACCGGAGGATGCCGCCATCTCCTCACATGTCCCAGAGGACGGTGCCTATGAAGGACAACAGCGAGCACAGAGTCAAACAACTCAGAAGAACGTAGCCACAGCTTACACAGAACACCATTCATAATCAAAAAGTGGCATGTATGTGTGTTGAGTCTAGGCCTAGTTATGTGTGATGCAGTTGAAAATGAAGCCATGTGGGCCCCTGAAATGGCGGCTGCCAGACCTCTAAAGTGGTACAATGGGATGTGAGGTAACTGCGCTGGCGTTCTACACCATCGCGGTAGGCGGTCGAAGACCGCGGCGCAATGCTGCATTGGTTAACATTGGACCCTATGGGTCCCAGGAGCCAATGACGATGTACGCTGGCGGTGACGGTACACACCGCCGCGGACGTGACCGCCATTTTCTATCTGTACAATCACTCGATACCTGATCTTTGACAGGAGAGGACCTACACTGCAAGTGCTGCTGTGACCTCGGTCTGGAAGAGACAATGGCTCGAGTGTCTGGGGAAAGGGCCCCTGCCTTCACATCAGAGGAGTTGGAGAAACTCGTGGACGGGGTCCTCCCACAGTACACGCTACTCTACGGTCCTCCAGACCAACAGGTAAGTACACTGGGAGAATGATGTATGGGCTATGCCTGTGTGGAGAGGAGTGGATGTAAGAAGGACCGGGGGAGAGTGTGGTGTGCATGAAACGACGGTGAGTGCATGTGCCACATAGAAAGGGTAGGGATGGGGGCCAATCACTTTGACGGTGCAGTTGTTAATAACTTTCTCTTCCCCCTGTACAACTCATTTAGGTCAGCGCCCACCAGAAAAAACATATTTGGCGTGCCATCGCCAAGGACGTCCGGACCCTGGGGGTCTACCACAGACGGAACACCCACTGCCGGAAAAGATGGGAGGACATTCGCCGCTGGAGCAAGAAGACGGCGGAGGCTCAGCTGGGGATGGCCTCCCAACGTGGGAGGGGTGCCCGTCGTACCATGACCCCTCTGATGTTCAGGATCCTGGCGGTGGCGTACCCGGAGTTGGATGGGCGCTTGAGGGCATCACAGCAGCCACAAGGGGGTGAGTACACTCACATTCTGCTGACTTTGCGTGCAGTGGAGGGGTCTGGGTGGGGGAGGTGGGCTGTGGGTTTCCCTAGGCCAGGGCGAGTTCCATAGGCAAGGTCCCTCCGTAAGGTAGGCCATGTGGCACCCCAGCCCACCTCTGTAGAGTGCCAAGTACACCTAGTCATGCCCCTGTGTCATCTATGTGTGCAGATGTCGTCCATAGCCTTGTAGGCCATTTCCCAGGAATTGAACAGTGGAGCCCAAGAGCGCGGCGTAGTGCAGGGGGCTTCTTTGTCTGTCGTGTCCGCCAACGGTAATGGTAATGCATGCACTCAACATGTCTTTCTTCTGTCGTCCCCCCCTTTTTGTGGTCTCCCTGTTCTTGTGTGCATTAGCATCATCAGGCGGAGGAGCAGTGGTACCGGAGCACCAGGGGGCTGCATCCCACATGGCCATGGAGGGCCACACTACGGAATCGGACTTCACCAGTGGGACGGAGGGCGAGGGGAGCTTCACGGCTGGGACAGGAGCTGAGACCAGTGACACAAACCTGTCCTCTGATGGGAGCTCCCTTGTGGTGGCGGCAACATCTGTGCCCCCCCCATCTACAGCTACAGCCGCCACCCCCCTTCCAGCACCGCCCTCCCAGCAGCCCCTCAGCCTTCGCCTGTGCCCGCTCACTCGGGAGGGTGGGCATCACCTTCGCCCCAGGCACCTAAGGCCCTGCCCCAGTCACCCCTGCTGCCCTCAGTGACGAGGCCATTGACCTTCTCAGGTCCCTCACTGTTGGGCAGTCTACCATTTTGAATGCCATCCAGGGTGTAGAAAGGCAGTTGCAACAAACAAATGCATTCCTGGAGGGCATTCATTCTGGTCAGGCGGCCCTTCAGCGAGCTTTTCAGACTCTGGCCTCAGCACTGAGGACAGCCATTGTCCCTGTGTCTAGCCTCCCCCCTCCAACTTCCTCCACCCCGACCCAATCCCCTGTACCTCAGCCTATCCCAAGCACACCTACAGACCAGCATGCACACACGTCAACACACAAGGGAAGCTCAGGCAAACATAAGCACCACACATCCCACAGGCACTCATGCAAGCATCACACACATGCAGACACACCAACATCCACTGCCTCCACTGTGTCCCTCTCCTCCTCGTCTCCCTCCTCCCTCCCAGTCTCGTCTCAACTCACACCTGCATGCACTACATCAACAGCCACTTCTGCCATCACCAGCACACACACCACCACACCCCGCTCACGTGCACTCACCACCCCCACTACCATTCACACGTCCCCTGTGTCCTCTCCCAGTGTGTCTGTGACGCCCCCTCCCAAGATACACAAACGCAGGCACACATCCACCCAACAGCCATCCACCTCACTACAGCCTCCAGCGCATGCACCTTCACCCAAAGTTAGCAAACAAACACATCCTACAACCACAACCTCTTCCTCCACTCCCAAACCCCCTCCAGCTACCCGTCCCAGTGTCTCCCAAAAACTTTTCCTGTCCAACCTTAACCTCTTTCCAACACCTCCCCCACCCCGTCCGTCTCCTAGGTCCCGAACTAGCACCTCAACCACAACATCTCCGGGGCCAGTGGTGCCTGTAGTCACCGGAATCTGGAGTGCACCGGCCACCAGGGCAGCCAGTGTGGCACGGGGCCATAGCACAGACAGTCCCCCACCTGTGAAGCATCAAAGGTTGGCCAGTGACCGGCGGCAGAGGGGGAATACTCCAGCCACCAAAGCTGCACGAAGGGGTCCCGGTGGGAGTGTGGAGTCAGCTGCGACACCTTCCAAGGTGGGGAAGGGACAGAAGAAACCAGGAAAGTCTGGGAAGAGCAGCACGACGGAGGAGACCGCATCATCCCCGTTGACCAGGAGGCCACAGCCATCATCCCGCTGCCCAGGAGGCCACCGCCATCATCCTCGCTGGGCAAGAGAGGACCGCCAGCACAAGCCCCGCTGGGCCAGCGAGGACCTCCAGCACAAGCCCCGCTGGGACAGAGAGGACCGCCAGCATAAGCCCCGCTGGGCTAGAGAGGACCGCCAGCACAAGCCCCGCTGGGCCAGAGAGGACTACCAGCAAAAGCCCCACTGGGCCAGAGAGGACCGCCAGCACAAGCCCCGCTGGGCTAGAGAGGATCGCCAGCACAAGCCCCGCTGGGACAGAGAGGACCGCCAGCACAAGCCCCGCTGGGCTAGAGAGGGCCGCCAGCACAAGCCCCGCTGGGCCAGAGAGGATCGCCAGCAAAAGCCCTGCTCGGCCAGAGAGGACCGCCAGTAGCTGAGTCACTGCAAAGGAGCCCGCCTCTCCAAGCACCGCTTAACAGGGCACAGCCGCCTCAAGCACCGCTGAACAGGGCACCGCCGCCTCAAGCACCGCTGAACAGGGCACCGCCGCCTCAAGCACCGCTGAACAGGTCACCGCCGACTCAAGCACCGCTGAACAGGGCATCGCCGCCTCAAGCACTGCTGAACAGGGCACCGCCGCCTCAAGCACTGCTGGCCCATGAGCGCCAAGGGCACTGACGCTACTGAGTCCGTCACGGGCAGGATGAAGCACTCGGCAACAAGCCTCCAGAACCAGTGGAGAGATACATCCACTACCTCTGTCCTTAGCAGGATGAAGCACTCTGGGCACAAAGCCCCCTCCAGAACCAGTGGAGAGATACATCCACTACCTCTGTCCTTAGCAGGATGAAGCACTCTGGACACAAAGCCCCAACCAGAACCAGTGGCGACTGTCATCCACTTGAGAGACTGTGGCTTTGCACTCCCCAGGTTTGAACAGTGGGCAACCCACCCACTGTAGAGACTTGTGAGACTGTGGCTGTGCACGCCCCAGGATGGAACAGTGGCAACCCACCCACTTGTTACACTTGAGAGACTGTGGCTTTGCACTCCCCAGGATGGAACAGTGGCCAACCCACCCACTGTGGAGACTTGAGAGACTGTGGCTTTGCACTCCCCAGGATTGAACAGTGGGCAACCCACCCACTGTATAGACTTGAGAGACTGTGGCTTTGCACTCCCCAGGATTGAACAGTGGGCATGTGGCCCTCTCATGGATTTGGCGTCGTGCACTCAACCGGCTGAGGTGCCCCCCTTTCCCTCCCACTGAGGTGCCTTTTTTTTTGCTCTCTGATGCCCCTGCAGTGTTCTCTCCATCATGGTCGGGGATCTTGTGTGGGTCTCGACCATACCGTGTGGGCCCAGTGTTCCACAGACTTAATTGGAGCACTACCTGGACTACTATGCTTGGTGTATATTTTGTTTATGGTGTATATATATATTTTTGCCTACTTGGAGGGTCATTCTGACCCTGGCGGCCGGTGGCCGCCAGGGCCACCGACCACGGGAGCACCGCCGACAGGCTGGCAGTGCTCCAATGAGCATTCTGACCGCGGCGGTTCAGCCGCGGTCAGAAGCGGAAAGTCAGCGGTCTCCCGCTGACTTTCCGCTGCTCATTGGAATCCTCCATGGCTGCGGAGCGCGCTCCGCAGCCATGAGGATTCTGACCCCCCCTACCGCCATCCAGTTCATGGCGGGAAAGCCGCCATGAACATGATGGCGGTAGGGGAGGTTGCGGGGCCCCTGGGGGCCCCTGCCGTGCCCATGCCAATGGCATGGGCACGGCAGGGGCCCCCGTAAGAGGGCCCCAAAATGTATTTCACTGTCTGCCTTGCAGACAGTGAAATACGCGACGGGTGCAGTAGCACCCGTCGCACCTTCCCACTCCGCCGGCTCGATTACGAGCCGGCATCCTCGTGGGAAGGTCGTTTTCCCCTGGGCTGGCGGGCGGTTTAACTGGAACCGCCCGCCAGCCCAGGGGAAAACTCGTAATACCCGCTGCGGTCTTTTGACCGCGGCGCGGTAATTTGGAGGTCGGGATCCTGGCGGGCGGCCTCCGCCGCCCGCCAGGGTCATAATGAGGCCCTTGATTTTAATATATTACAATGGTTCCACTAATTTCCTTTTTTCTTTGCATTCTTCCGGGAGGGTTGGGGGGTGTGACTATCATGTATTAATATGTATTAGTGTGTGTGTTGTAGTGGGTGAGAGTGGGGGTGGGGATGTTGCGTGTGTGTGTCCCTGTTTTTTCCCTCCCCCCTCCCCTGGGTCATAGGTGGAGTACTCACCGTGGTCTTCGCCGCCGGCGTTCGTGCTCATGGTAGAGGAGCAGGAAGACTCTCGCAGGGAGAATTTGGAGTTCCGGCTCCATGGTGTCCTAGTTCCTCATGGGGTGTGTAGAGGTGAGCGTTTTCCCTTCCAATCCCTGTTTCCACCGTGTTTTTATCCGTGGTGAATCCGTCCTGGAAAACATGGCGGATTGGCCTGTTGTGATACTGTGGGCGGTACTTTGTCTTCCGCCTGTCTGTTGGCGGTGACCGCCAAGCTGTTTGTTTGTACCACCGTGGCTGTCTTTGTTGGCGGTTTCCGCCACGGTCGTAATTGCCAATTTTTTTCCGGCGGCCTGTTGGCGGTCTTACCGCCGCTTTAACACCGACCGCCAGGGTTGTAATGACCACCTAAGTCCAAACATAGAAAGTTGACCGGGACCTCCCAGCCAGTGTATCCGAGGAGGGCTCCAAGGACGTCGGATCAAGATCCAGGTTTACCCCGGTCGAAGGATTTTCACTTTGAAAAAACGACTAAGTCCAAAGGTAAAAATCTCCACCGAGGGCTCCCACGACGCGTATCTGGAGAAGTTCCAGGCGTTCGGATTGAACTGGCAGGTTCGTCCCGCTGAAGAATATCTTCAGAAAAACGATTAAGTGCGAAGGTATACTTTTGACCAAGGCCTCCCACGGGCTGTAGCCGAGCCGGGCTCCATCGCAGTCGGCCTTAAACTTTGACTTTGCCCCTGTCGAGGTGCGACCAAATGACCAGATTGGCGCTTTTTGTTTCTAGGTGCTAGAAAACAATTATTCTTAAAAAATGTATTTCTCCGGTTCCCCTTATCCGACTTAATTTGTTTTTGTGTCATAAAAATATTATCTATTTTTATAAATTGGTTTTGGATTTTTAAACTGTTTCCTGTGTTTTATTTAATTACTGTTTTGTGATATTTGAATGCTTTACACTCTGTCTCCTAAGTTAAGCCTTATCGCTCGTTGCCACGCTACCAAGGGTTGAGCTGGGTTTAATTTACTGAGCCCTAACTTTATCTAAGTGGAGGTTGGTGGCCTATTGCTAAATGTAGGTACTTACCTGCCCTTACCAATAACCCATTTTCCAACACATCTGAATTCCCTAATGTGCCTCTTACTAGGAAAGCAGTGCGTAAAAAACAAACCACCCTTGAACAGGACTAACGAGCACCTACAGCTATTTCTTTTCCTGGAACATAGATCTCTAAAAAAGTGATATCCAAAATGATCAAGGGCATCTGAATTGTGAATAGACGGTCACAATCAGGGTGATCTTGTGGCAATGCTGAAGCATTATTAACAAAATGCAGCATCCAAAGCAAACACAAATATTGATCACAATTCATGGTTGCAGGAAATATAGTTGTTGCCATCAAGGGACTAGTAGGCCAATATGAAGACAGCGAATGCTTCCTTATCAAGTCCATCAAAAAAGTCAAGCCTAAGGACTTCTTAAACTCATCCAAACTTGTGGGAGTCCACCAGCTAGCCCTAGAGTAGGTCTTAAGTCTGACACTCTTGTCCCTCAAACACTGTTCAGCATACAAATCAGTCTGGTCAACATTGTTTTTCAAAAACACATCGTCCATAAACAACTGAAAAAATGTATAGGCAAAACCTTTTCAGCATTGACTCTATACCCTGCATCACCACTAAAGGTAGAAACCACAGGCTGCACCATCTTTGGGGTGACCCAGACTTCAGCACTTCCAGTGTAAAGCTTTTTGTTAGCAAGTCTGACCTTAATAAGTAAACTTACAAGGGGACGCGAATAGGTCGATGAACCTTTTGACTCACAATTAAGATGTTCTTACCATAGTACATAATCAATAATCAACACACAATAATCAATAATCATTATTAATCAATAACATCAATAATCAATGGAGTCAGTAATTGTCACGCACCATGACCTTTCAGTCATGAATAACCACACCTTTAGTAAAAGTTTAGAATGTTTATTTCCCTAAATTTACAATGCTAAGATAATGTAGATTAATCTCAAAATCAAATGCAACACACACAAAAACAACACTGGCTGTCCAAAGCGGCAGAAGAAATGTAATCTAATCAAAGCTTGAACTACAACACATTCGAATGTTATGCTGCAAACCAGTAACAAAGTCAACTGCATCAATGTAATTATACACATGAAGATTAGCAGTGAAATTCATCAAGCATTAGTCCCTGTAAACATAGTTTCATTAGTGAGGATCCTTAACTAACATTAGATTAACATCAGCATGTTGGGCTTCGTGCAAAACAATTTAGTAACACAAATTTGGAAAAACATCTAACTATGGCTCTATCAAAACAGCACAGTTGATACCTAGAAAGAAAAAGCAAATATGCATATCAATCAACAGTCTGTTATATTATACCTATCCTCAATGTGGATCAGCAAGCAGAGTCAGTCTTCATCCTCAGGACATTAGTTAATCAGCAAGGCATCAGGATTCAGAATCAAACACAAAGGCCCTCATTACAACATTGGCTGTAAAAGCTGCTTACCGCCGTGCAGAAGACCGCCAACACACCGCCGCGGCAGTGGAATTCTGCCACAGCTATTATGACCCACAGCTCGCAATCCGCCAAAATTCAGACACCCACACAAGTCCGCCACACCAAAGGTCAGTGATAAACTGGTGAAAACAAAACCTCCACCGTCACGCCAACAGAAATACACCCACACTATCACGACCCACGAATCCACATGGCGGTCTTTCAACCGCGGTATTCCATTGGCGGTACACACCGCCGCGCTCAAAATACACACACATTTACAAAACACAGCCACATTGGACAATTCGAAATACAACACCTGATACACATTCACACACCATTCCCACACATCCAATACAAATATAAAACACACACCCACATCACCCACAAACCCTTACGACCACAAATCACAAACGAAAGCCAGAGAGAGACACCACCATCAACAACACTAGCATCCACAGGCACACAACACCATCACCCACTTAACTTCCACGCACCTCACACAACACCCCACTACATGTCATCACACTTATCACCCCACAAACCACCCCACACATCACCTACACCACCCCATGGCACGGCAACAACACCCCAGGTTCTCGGAGGAGGAGCTCAGGGTCATGGTGGAGGAAATCATCCGGGTAGAGCCACAGCTATTTGGAGCACAGGTGCAGCACACCTCAATTGCGAGGAAGATGGAGCTATGGTGAAGAATAGTGGACAGGGTCAACGCAGTGGGACAGCACCCAAGAAATCAGGAGGACATCAGGAAGAGGTGGAACGACCTACAGGGGAAGGTGCGTTCCGTGGTCTCCAGACACCACCTGGCGGTTCAGAGGACTGGCGGCGGCCCCCCACCTCCTCCCCCACAACTAACAACATGGGAGGAGCAGATCTTGGCGATTCTGCATCCTGAGGGCCTCGCAGGAGTAGGTGGAGGAATGGACTCTGGTAAGTCAGATCTTAACTATTACATCCTCCACCGTACCTGCATGCCACCACATACCCCCACCCTCACCCTCACCCCCATCACTCTAACTCCTCACAAATGTCCCAACATCACAAACCACACATCCTAACACTAAGCCCTGCATGCAACAACAAAGCATGGACACCCACCACTAAAGCATGCCCACTGTACATACCCATACACCCCCCTAAACCATCATCACACAAGTTCACACACAGGAATGCTAGCACTGGGGTACACGGTCACCCACCCATTGCACACCTTGACACACACAGATGCAATAATCATGCTTTTATACCCCTGCAGGACCCCTACCCAACGCCACCGGACAGGTGGGTCTACACATGTCCACACCACCAACAGAAGAGGCCCACAGTGATGACAGCACCTCTGTCCAACTGGATCTAGATGACCAGCCGGCCCATCGGGGACCTCGGGACAGTCGGTTCCCCACACCCAGTCACAGGCCACTACAGAGCTTCCCCCCTCTGGACACACCAGCACAGCACCCACCCAGCGGGCCCATGCCTTCGTCCCCAGGACACGTCAATCAGCAGTGTGTCCACCACTACAGGGAACAAAGGCTAACCCACCACCCCTACAACAACAGGGACCTGGGGGCAGTGGTAGTGGGCACATGGTCCAGGGGACGGAGGCCCAGGAACACACGGGAACTGGGAGGGCTGCTGTGTGACAGGGGCCGGACAGGCCCAGGGAACCCACTCTCCACAAGGCCCTCTCCTCCATCATGGGAGCCTACCACCACTCCCAGGAGACGATTGCAACGGTACTGGCCAAGTTTCAGGAGATCCAGCGCCTGCAGGAGGAACAGTATATGGGCTTCAGGGAGGAACTCAGAACCATCAATTCCACCCTGGGCACCATCATAAAGGTGCTGAAGGAAGTACTCAACCAAAGGAGGGACACTGCGGCACTACAATGGGCCCCTGACACTAGCATGGACGATGAACTGCCCACCACCTCCGCCAGTACTAGTGGACAGGAGGCACCGCCACAGGACCACCACACCAGCACCTCACCCCCTGCAGAGGGAGAACCACCTCGCAAACGGTTCCTGGGATCCAGGAAAAAGACAGAGAACGATGCCAAGACCCCCGCCAAGATATGAGACCACCCTGATTGTCATCCTACAGTCCCACTTTGTCACCCTGTCCATCCTTAAACTGCCCCAGCTCCACTTCCTATACCCATTTGGGCAATGCACCTGTGAGACTAATAGACTGGACTCTGCCATGGACATTCCTCCGCCATCACCACTCAAGATTTTACAACCCCCTCCAATATTGAGCACGTAAATAAACACCCTTAAAGCACAAAACAATCTGGAGTCTGTCTGTGATTTCGGAATACTGTCTTAGCAATAACTGTGGCAAAAAGCTTTTTCATTGGAAATGGCAACATACCTATGTCACACAGCTCTAGTCCATGTGTAATCAAAGCAGATGTCACACAGTGGGACCCACATCTGTGAAATCGTAAGGGAAAGTGACAACTCAGTGACCATACACTGGGTGAAAAAGACAGACAGTAGAGAGGTAGTAGTGTTTAAGTACATGTAGTAGGCAGGTTTGTATTCTTACCTGTGTCTCACTGGAAATATTGCTGGATCACTGAGTCCCTGTTGTCCATGTCTTCATCCTCTGCTTCCTCGTCTTCACTGTCCACAGGCTTCACAGCTGCAACAACACCGCCATCTGGACCATCCTCCTGCAGAAAAGGCACCTGGCGTCACAAAGCCAAGTTGTGAAGCATACAGCAGGCCACGATGATCTGGCACACCTCCTTTGGTGAGTAGAATAGGGAACCACCTGTCATACGGAGGCACCTGAACCTGGCCTTCAGGAGGCCGAAGGTCCGCTCGATCACCCTCCTAGTTCGCCCATGGGCCTCATTGTAGCGTTCCTCTGCCCTTGTCCAGGGATTCCTCACTGGGGTCAGTAGCCATGACAGGTTGGGGTAACCAGAGTCACCTGCAAATGGCGAGGGACAACTGTTAGACACACACTAACCTGGAGGGATATCCCCAGACAACCATTCCCACTGACTAGCTTCCAGGTGCTCACCTAATAGCCACACACTGTGCCTCTGGAGTTGCCCCATCACATAAGGAATGCTGCTATTCCGCAGGATGTACGCGTCATGCACTGAGCCAGGGAACATGGCATTCACATGGGAGATGTACTGGTCTGCCAAACATACCATCTGTACATTCATCGAATTATAACTCTTCCGGTTTATGTACTCCTGTTCACTCCTGTGGGGGTGCCAAAGCCACATGGGTCCCATCAATGGCACCTATGATGTTGGGGATATGTCCCAGGGCATAGAAATCACCTTTCACTGTAGGCAAATCCTCCACCTGATTGTAAACGATGTAGCTCCGCATGTGTTTCAGCAGGGCAGACAACACTCTGGACAACACGTTGGAAAACATAGGCTGGGACATCCCTAATGCTATGGCCACTGTTGTTTGAAATGACCCACTTGCAAGGAAATGGAGCACTGACAGCACCTGCACTTGAGGGGTGATTCCTGTGGGATGGCAGATAGCTGACATCAGGTCTGGCTCCAACTGGGTGCACAGTTCCTGGATTGTGGCACGGTCAATCCTATATGTGATTATCACATGTCTTTCCTCCATTGTCGACAGGTCCACCAACGGTCGGTACACCGGAGGATGCCGCCATCTCCTCACATGTCCCAGAGGACGGTGCCTATGAAGGACAACAGCGAGCACAGAGTCAAACAACTCAGAAGAACGTATCCACAGCTTACACAGAACACCATTCATAATCAAAAAGTGGCCTTTATGTGTGTTGAATCTAGGCCTAGGTATGTGTGACGCAGTTGAAAATGAAGCCATGTGGGCCCCTGAAATGGCGGCTGCCAGACCTCTAAAGTGGGACAATGGGATGTGAGGTAACTGCACTGGCGTTGTACACCATCGCGGTAGGCGGTCGAAGACCGCGGCGCAATGCTGCATTGGTTAACATTGGACCCTATGGGTCCCAGGAGCCAATGACGATGTACGCTGGCGGTGATGGTACACACCGCCGCGGACGTGACCGCCATTTTCTATCTGTACAATCACTCGATACCTGATCTTTGACAGGAGAGGACCTACACTGCAAGTGCTGCTGTGACCTCGGTCTGGAAGAGACAATGGCTCGAGTGTCTGGGGATAGGGCCCCTGCCTTCACATCGGAGGAGTTGGAGAAACTCGTGGACGGGGTCCTCCCCCAGTACATGCTACTCTACGGTACTCCAGACCAACAGGTAAGTACACTGGGAGAATGATGTATGGGCTATGCCTGTGTGGAGAGGGGTGGATGTAAGAAAGACGGCGGAGAGTGTGGCGTGCATGAAACGACGATGAGTGCATGTGCCACATAGCAAGGGTAGGGATGGGGGCCAATCACTTTGACGGTGCAGTTGTTAATAACTTTCTCTTCCCCCTGTACAACTCATGTAGGTCAGCGCCCACCAAAAAAAACATATTTGGCATGCCATCGCCAAGGACGTCCGGACCCTGGGGGTCTACCACAGACGGAGCACCCACTGCCGGAAAAGATGGGAGGACATTCGCCGCTGGAGCAAGAAGACGGCGGAGGCTCTGCTGGGGATGGCCTCCCAACGTGGGAGGGGTGCCCGTCGTACCATGACCCCCCTGATGTTCAGGATCCTGGCAGTGGCGTACCCGGAGTTGGATGGGCGCTTGAGGGCATCACAGTAGCCACAAGGGGGTGAGTACACTCACATTCTGCTGACTTTGCGCGCAGTGGAGGGGTCTGGGTGAGGGAGGTGGGCTGTGGGTTTCCCTAGGCCAGGGTGAGTTCCGTAGGCAAGGTCCCTCCGTAAGTCAGGCCATGTGGCACCCCAGCCCACCTCTGTAGAGTTCCAATTACACCTAGTCATGCCCCTGTGTCATCTATGTGTGCAGATGTCTTCCATAGCCTTGTAGGCCATTTCCCAGGAATTGAACAGTGGAGCCCAAGATCGCGGCGTAGTGCAGGGGGCTTCTGTGCCTGTCGTGTCCGCCAACGGTAACGGTAATGCATGCACTCAACATGTCTTTCTTCTGTCGTCCCCCCCCTTTTTGTGGTCTCCCTGTTCTTGTGTGCATTAGCATCATCAGGCGGAGGAGCAGTGGTACCGGAGCACCAGGGGGCTGCATCCCACATGGCCATGGAGGGCCACACTACGGAATCGGACTTCACTAGTGGGACAGAGGGGAGCTCCACGGCTGGGACAGGAGCTGAGACCAGTGACACGGACTCGTCCTCTGATGGGAGCTCCGTTGTGGTGGCGGCAACATCTGTGCTCCCCCCCATCTACAGGTACAGCCGCCACCCCCCTTCCAGCACCGCCCTCCCAGCAGCCCCTCAGCCTTCGCCCGTGCCCGCTCACTCGGGAGGGTGGGCATCACCTTCACCCCAGGCACCTCAGGCCCTGCCCCAGTCACCCCTGCTGCCCTCAGTGAGGAGGCCATTGACCTCCTCAGGTCCCTCACTGTTGGGCAGTCTACCATTTTGAATGGCATCCAGGGTGTAGAAAGGCAGTTGCACCAAACAAATGCATTCCTGGAGGGCATTCATTCTGGTCAGGCGGCCCTTCAGCGAGCTTTTCAGACTCTGGCCTCAGCACTGATGGCAACCATTATCCCTGTGTCTAGCCTCCCCCCTCCAACTTCCTCCACCCCGACCCAATCCCCTGTACCTCAGCCTATCCCAAGCACACCTACAGACCAGCATGCACACACGTCAACACACAAGGGAAGCTCAGGCAAACATAAGCACCACACATCCCACAGGCACTCACGCAACCATCACACACATGCAGACATAGCAACATCCACTGCCTCCACTGTGTCCCCCTCCTCCTCGTCTCCCTCCTCCCTCCCTGTCTCATCTACACTCACACCTGCATGCACTACCTCTACAGCCACTACTTCCCTCTCCAGCACACCCACCACCACACCCCCCTCACGTGCAGTCACCACCCGCACTACCATTCACACGTCCCTTGTGTCCTCTCCCAGTGTGTCTGTGATGCCCCCTCCGAAGATACACAAACGCAGGCACACACCCACCCAACAGCCATCCACCTCACGACAGCCTCCAGCGCATGCACCTTCACCCAAAGTCAGCAAACGAACACCTCCTACAACCACAACCTCTTCCTCCACTCACAAACCCCCTCCAGCTACCCGTCCCAGTGTGTCCAAAAAACTTTTCCTGTCCAACCTTGACCTCTTTCGCACACCTCCCCCAACCCGTCTGTCTCATAGGTCCCGAACTAGCACCTCAGCCACAACATCTCCGGGGCCAGTGGTGTCTGTAGTCACCAGAATCTGGAGTGCACCGGCCACCAGGGCAGCCAGTGTGGCACGGGGCCACAGCACAGACAGTCCCCCACCTGTGAAGCATCAAAGGTTGGCCAGTGCCCGGCGGGAGAGGGGGAATACTCCAGCCACCAAAGCCGCTCGAAGGGGTCCTGGTGGGAGTGTGGAGTCAGCTGCGAAACCTTCCAAGGTGGGAAAGGGGCACAAGAAGGTCAGCAAGTCTGGGAAGAGCAGCACAGCGGAGAAGACCGCCATCATCCCAGCTGCCCAGGAGGCCACCGCCAGCACCAGCCCAGCTGCCCAGGAGGCCACCGCCAGCAGCAGCCGAGCTGCCCAGGAGGCCACCGCCAGCACAAGCCCTGCTGCCCAGGAGTCCAACGCCAGCACAAGCCCAGCCTGCCCAGGAGGCCACCACCAGCACCAGCCCAGCTGCCCAGGAGGCCACCTCCAGCACAAGCCCAGCTGCCCAGGAGGCCACCGCCAGCACCAGCCCAGCTGCCCAGGAGGCCACCGCCAGCACAAGCCCAGCTGCCCAGGAGGCCACCGCCAGCACAAGCCCAGCTGCCCAGGAGGCCACCGCCAGCACAAGCCCCGCTGGGCCATGAAGGACCGCCAGCAAAACCCCCGCTGGGCCATGAAGGACCGCCAGCAAACGCTCCGCTGGGCCATGAAGGTCCGCCAGCAGCTGAGTAACTGCAATGGAGACCGCCGTCTCAAGCACCGCTGAACAGTGCACCGCCGCCTCAAGCACCGCTGAACAGGGCACCACCACCTCAAGTACCGCTGAACAGGGCACCCCCGCCTCAAGCACCGCTGAACAGGGCACCGGCGTCCCAAGCACCGCTGAACAGGGCACCGCCGTCTCATGCACCGCTGAACAGGGCACCGCCGTCTCATGCATCGCTGAACTGGGCACCGCCATCTCATGCACCGCTGGCCCATGAGCGCCAAGGGCACTGATGCTACTGAGTCCGTCACGGGCAGAATGAAGCACTCTGGACACCATGCCCCCTCCAGAACCAGTGGAGAGATCCATCCACTACCTCTGTCCTTAGCAGGATGAAGCACTGTGGGCACCATGCCCACTCCAGAACCAGTGGAGACTGTTATCCACTTGAGAGACTGTGGCTTTGCACTCCCCAGGATGGAACAGTGGGCAATCCACCCACTGTATAGACTAGAGAGACTGTGGCTTTGCACTCCCCAGGATGGAACAGTGGGCAAACCACCCACTGTATAGACTTGAGAGACTGTGGCTTTGCACTCCCCAGGATGGAACAGTGGGCAATCCACCCACTGTATAGACTTGAGAGACTGTGGCTTTGCACTCCCCAGTATGTAACAGTGGGCAATCCACCCACTGTATAGACTTGAGAGACTGTGGCTTTGCACTCCCCCGGATGGAACAGTGGGCAAATCACCCACTGTATAGACTTGAGAGACTGTGGATTTGCACTCCCCAGGATTGAACAGTGGGCAAACCACCCACTGTATGGACTTGAGAGACTGTGGCTTTGCACTCCCCAGGATGGAACAGTGGGCAGTCCACCCACTTGTGAGACTTGAGAGACTGTGGCTTTGCACTCCCCAGTATGGAACAGTGGGCAATCCACCCACTTGTGAGACTTGAGAGACTGTGGCTTTGCACTCCCCAGGATTGTACATTGGGCATGTGGCCCCCTCGTGGATTTGGCATTGTGCACTCAACCGGCTGAGGTGCCCCCCCTTTTCCTCCCCCTGAGTTTCCTGTTTAGTTGCTCTCTGATGCCCCTGCAGTGTTCCCTCTGTCATGGTCGGGGATCTTGTGTGGGCCTCACCCATACCGTGTGGGCCCAGTATTCCACTGACTTAATTGGAGCACTACCTGGACTACTATGCTTGGTATATATTTTGTTTATGGTGTATATATATATTTTTGCCTACTTGATTTTAATATATTACAATGGTTACACTCATTTTCTATTGTCTTTGCATTCTTCCGGGGGGATTGGGGGTGTAACTGTGATGTATCAATATGCATTAGTGTGTGTGTTGCAGTGGGTGAGGGTGGGGGTGTTGTGTGTGTGTGTCCCTGTTTTTTCCCTCCCCCCTCGCCTGTGTCGTAGGTGCAGTACTCACCGTTGTCTTCCCCGCCAGCGTTCGTGCTCCTGGTAGAGGAGCAGGAAGACTATCGCAGGTATAATTTGGAGTTCCGGGTCCAAGGTGTCCACGTTCCTTGTGGGGTGTGTAGAGGTGAGCATTTTCACTTCGGAATTCCTGTTTCCGCCATGTTTTTATCCACGGTGAATCCGCCCCAGAAAAGGTGGCGGATTGGTGGGTTGTAATAGTGTGGGTGGTACATTGTCTCCACTTGTCTGTTGGCGGTGACCGCCGCGCTGTTTGTTTGTACCGCCGTGGCGGTCGGAGTGTTAAAGTGGCTGTCTTTGTTGGCGGTTTCCGCCACAGTCGTAATTGCGAATTTTTTACCGCTGGCCTGTTGGCGGTCTTTACCGCCGCTTTAACACCGTCTGCCAGGGTTGTAATGACCACCAAAGTCTCTAAGCATTAAAGTTAAGCATGTCTCTTGTCAAGACGCAGTATGGGCAAAATGTAAGGGTAGAATGTCTGACGAAAAATGCGTTCTTCCCGTTAAGTCAAAAACTGCTAAAACTACCCCCAAAATCCCTATTGATCGGTTAATTGTATGTTCTCACTTTGTCCAATAAAACTGAAATCCCAGATCTATGAATTATAATATTACTCAGTTCACATGTCCTTGATTGGTTTGTCTTGCAATGTCCTCATCATCCGGATCGCCAGGTAACAATATTGTTGCAGCTTCTACTCTTCATTGTTCTTGTCCTGGGAAAGTCAATCTCACACACATTTACACTAAATGTTGCAT
The DNA here is from genome assembly GCF_031143425.1 of Pleurodeles waltl. Classification (NCBI taxonomy): domain Eukaryota; kingdom Metazoa; phylum Chordata; class Amphibia; order Caudata; family Salamandridae; genus Pleurodeles; species Pleurodeles waltl. Next base: position 924,971,744 of record NC_090447.1, read on the forward strand.
TAGCAGGAACATCATCTTCTAGCAGTTGATTCTCATGAGAAAGCTTCCGTTATGAGCACATTTAAACAATACAATAGAAAACACAGTTTAACTCTTGAGGACAGCCATTTTTATTAAACGCTAAGAAATACAGCTTTTACATGAGGCCTGGCAAGTAGGCCAATATACTCCCTAAATCAAGGCCTATAAATATTAAAGCTAAAGTAACATACATAACCCTTAATATGACTTATTACCACATTAGTCTAACATATATTCAACATTTCATCAGTATTAAATCATTGATTAGTATATTTTGTTAACATTGGTGGCCATTCTTCGTAATCACATTTTCAAATGCGTGCATTATTTTTCTACGTTACTTTATTGTCTACACAAACGTATTATTCAGTATACATAAACATTCATTAATAATTTTTATTAAAACACCTGTGCTAGCACTTTCAGCCCCAGGCTGCAATTCAGATTCCTCTTGCTGCACTATTGGCATTTCAGTGCCCTCCTCTAAAAGAGTTGCTGCCTTCCTTCTAAGAGTGGCTTCAACATCAGATTATTCCTCTCTGTAAATTTACTGTCAGCATCTTGTACATCCTCTTCTGCCTCAGTCAGTCTCCAAACCTTGGTCAGAGTAAGATTCGAAAAGCAAACCAACAATCTGCTGAGAGGTAATCCTATGGTTAGCCATAATTGTTACAAATAAAAGTAACACAACAGGTAAGTCAACAATAACCAACACTACATAAAACAAGTAAGAAACAAAGGCCCTCATTATGACAATGGCGGTAAAAACCGCCTACTGTCTCGGCGACGGCTGCCAAAAGACAGTCACCGCGGCTACCAGCCGTCCACCGTATTATGACCAGAGCCGGAAATACGGCTGTGGCCATGCCGGCGGATGGCAATAAGGTGGTGCTGCTGCCACCAGCAGTGCTACGCCAGTAGACCGCCACCAGCCGTATTACGACCCATAATACTGCCTAGCGGTGTTCTGCTGGTGGATGTTGCTGATGGCCTGTCCCATCTCCTGCCGGAGGACCCCCTGAACACAGGTAAGTCGGGTCTCCGACAGGGAAGGGGTGGGGGTGTTGTGTGTGTGTGGGGGTGTGTGTGCGAATGTTTGTGTGTGCGTGTATGCAGGTGTGTGTTACGTTTTCAATGTGTGTGCATGTATGGAGGTGTGAGTGCATGTATGTTGTGTTATGTGAATGCGTGTCTGCATGTATGTATGAAAGTGTGTGCGGATGTGTGTGTGAATGGATGTATGCATATATGGATGAATGTGGGAATGGGTGTGTGTAAGCGTGTACATGTGAAGGGGGGTGTGAATGTAGAGGGGGTGGGATGCTTTGGTGAGGTGGGGGGGCAAACTGGAGGGGGGAAGGCCCCTATCAGTGACAGGGAATGAATTTCCTGTCACTAATAGTGCCTACCATCATGGTTTTCGTGGAGTTAAGAAAACCACGAAAACCATGGTGGTAGGTGGGGTCATAATCCTGCAGGTGGAACAGTGACGGCCGCCGGGCTAGAAATGAATATCTCCAACCCGCCGGCTGTTACCGCTGTGGCAGTCGGAGTGGTACATTGGCGCCAATGTCATAATATGGTGGTAAGTACCGCCAGCCTGTTGGCAGTACTTACCGCCATATTATTGTGGACCGTCAGGGTCATAATGACCCCCAATGTGTGGCTTTATCAAACATAAACTAAAACTATTGGAATATAGTAATGTGGGCGGAAAAGCACACAGACACAGCAAGCACCAATGATATCCCACTAGAAAGAAAAAAAATACATAGGAGACAAAACAGTGCAGCTCCTGCATACATGGAAGTGAGACAGGAAATAGAACACTTAACATCATAAAACACTATGAAGTCTGACCTGGGGGGCAGATCAGCATCTCAAACATCTGAGCTGCCCCCAATGGGGGCACAAAGCAAAGGCAAGAAATTGCCCCACTACAGGGGAGTGACCTTTTGTGAGAAAACAGGGCTGATTGCAGAGGCCCCATAACTTTTTGCCCCCATTTTCCTCTTTTTGCTGGTGTTTTCCTGACTTTAAAGGTGCCCTGGGTACTGCTAACCAGTCCCAGGGCCTGTGCTCTGTGTAAAATGGATATGCAAATTAGGCTAATTATAATTGGCTGAGTTAACCTACCTATAAGTCCCTAGTATATGGTAGGGCATGTAGGTTTAGGGACCACAGCATAGGTGGTGCACACCTAGGTGCATTGCTGAGGTGCCCAGTGTCATTTTAAAAGCAAGCCTGCCTTGCTGGCTGCTTTTAAATTAAAGTTATATGCAAATTCGACTTTGGAATTAAAGGTACTTCCAAAGTCTTAAACTACCTTATTTTTACATATAAGTCACCCCTAAGGTGTGCCCTATGTGCCCCTAGGGCTGGGTGCCATGTAACTATAAGCAGGGACTTTATAAAAATAGATTTATAAGCCCTGATGAGGTAAAAACAGCCAAATTTGTTTTTCCCTCATTGAAGTAAATGGCCTTCATAGGCTAGAATGGGCAGACTTTATTTTAAATTTTAAAGTCTCCTTAAATGTTACATACCAAGAATTTGGTATCAAATTGATTGTTGTAATAAATCCCACAACTTCCAGTTGTTGGATTTAATATAACTTGTCCAGGTAAAAAGTTTAGACTTTACCTAAAAAGTTGCCAATTTCAGCTCTGCATTGTTTTTGCTGCTGTGCTCTGATTGGCCAGCCTGCAGCAGCTTCTGCCAGGCTGCCTTGATGAGGTGTGAAGTGGCCAGGCTTCACACAAAGGAATGTGCTTGGGGGAGTGAATCTCCCCTCAGCAGATGGTGAGGCAGGAAGGGGGAGGGCTGCCAAACTGGTCTTCAAAGGCAGAGAAGGACATTTGCAGCACCCAGCAACACCCCCACATCCTGCAACCCCAGACAATTAGGTGCCCCCTTGATTAGATTAGGAGAAGGCAGGAGAGGGGTGTGTTTATGATTTTTAGCCACACCAGTGGGTGGGCTCAGCCAGATGTAACCTCCAAAAATCAGATTCATCCATGTTGGATTTTTAGAGACTGTTGCCTTCTGGGATGGATTTTTGCCACACTTCCCAGGAAGTGGTCATCACAGGGGGACGACCCTGTCCCTGATTGGAGAACCAGGGCCCCCCTGCTTTTCACCCAGGAGCAAGGATAAAACTGGCAGACCTGCACCCACACCTCAGATCCCCTCCAGAATTCAACAAGAAAGGAACTAAAGAAGAAGAAGGACTGCCCTGCTGGACCCCTGGCCTGCACCTGGACCCTGCACTCAGAAGGACTGCACCAGCTGCACACTTGGGCTTCACCACAAGAAGGACTTTGCCTGGCTTCAACTGGTTCAAGGAGGGACTCCCTGTTTGCTACAGGTGAAAAATTGCTAACCAGAGTCCCCTGCACCAACTCCTGAAGAAAGCGACCAGCTGACCACTGTCCAGTGGCCAAAAAGGAGTTTGCGCCAGGTGCATTCTGGGAGTTGAAGTCCGCACCCCCCAAGGACCATCACAGAACTTCTGGACCCTTGGGGTGAGCTGTGGACCCCAAAAGAACCTTAAAAGAACATCTGGGTGAAGCCCCAGAAGTTTGGAAAAGATTTGAGAATTTTTGGAAAAAAGCTCCAGAGAGGGACCGACCCGCCGCGGAAATTCTAGCCGGCTTGCCTCAACCGCGACCCGGCCTGACTTCGTGGTTCGTCCCGGTAAAGAAAAACATCCAAAAAAGAGACTAAGGGGGTCATTCTGACCCGGGCGGCCGGAGGCCGCAAGAGCCACCGACCACGGGAGCACCGCCAACAGGCTGGCGGTGCTCCCACGAGCATTCTGACCGCGGCGGTTCAGCCGCGGTCAGAAGCGGCAAGTCGGCGGGCTCCCGCCGACTTACCGCTGCTCGGGGGAATCCTTCATGGCGGCGGAGCACGCTCCGCCGCCATGAGGATTCTGACCCCCCTACCGCCATCCTGTTCATGGCGGGAAAGCCGCCATGAACAGGATGGCGGTAGGGGGGGTCGCGGGGCCCCTGGGGGACCCTGCCATGCCCATGCCAATGGCATGGGCACGGCAGGGGCCCCCGTAAGAGGGCCCCGCAAAGTATTTCAGTGTCTGCCACTGCACCCGTCGCACCTTCCCACTCCGCCGGCTCGATTACGAGCCGGCATCCTCGTGGGAAGGGAGTTTTTCCCTGGGCTGGCGGGCGGTCTTTTGGAGACCGCCCGCCAGCCCAGGGAAAAACTCATAATACCCTCCGCAGTCTTCTGACCGCGGAGCGGTGTAATGGGGGCGGAATTCTGGCGGGCGGCCTCCGCCGCCCGCCAGAATCAGAATCACCCCCTAAGTCCGAACGTAAAAAGTTGACCGGGACCTCCCAGCCATCGTATCCGAGAAGGGCTCCATGGACGTCGGATCAAGATCCAGGTTTACCCCGGTCGAAGGATTTTCATCTCGAAAAAATGACTAAGTCCGAAGGTAAAAGTCTCCACCGAGGAAACCCACATCGCGTATCCGGACAAGGGCTCCAGGAGGTCGGATTCAACTAACAGGTTCATCCCGGTGAAGAAAAACTTCAAAATAAAGACTAAGGGGGTTATTCTAACTTTGGAGGAGGTGTTAATCCGTCCCAAAAGTGACGGAAAAGTGACGGATTTACCACCAGCCGTATTACGAGTCCATTATATCCTATGGAACTCGTAATACGGCTGGTGGTATATCCGTCACTTTACCGTCACTTTTGGGACGGATTAACACTCCTCCAAAGTTAGAATAACCCCCTAAGTCAGAAGGTAACTTTTTAACCGAGGCCTCCCGCGACCTGTAGCCGAGCAGGGCTCCATCGCGGTCGGCCTGAAAGTTTGACTTTGCCCCGGTCGAGGTGCAACCAGATGACCCGATTGGCGCTTTTTGTTTCTAAGCGCTAGAAAAGTAATAATTCTTTAAAAATTCATATCTCCGGTTCCCCTGAACCGATTTTAATCGTTTTTGTGTCATTTTAAAGATAAAAATATAAACTATTTTTATAAATTGGTTTTGGATTTTTAAACTGTTTCCTGTGTTTTATTTAAATACTGTATTGTGATATTTGAATGCTTTACACTTTGTCTCCTAAGCTAAGCCTTGACGCTCGTTGCCAAGCTACCAAGGGTTGAGCTGGGATTAATTTACTGAGACCTAACTGTGCCTATGTGGAGGTTGGTGGCTTGTTGCTAGGTGTAGGTACCTACCTGCCCTACCAATAACCCATTTTCCAACACCTTTCTAATGCCATGCACTACATCGCACACACCACCATCCAAATGCCAGGCACACACACAGCCAGCTAGAAGCCAGTCCACAGACACTCACACTGCCAGCTAAATCTCCATTTCAAACACACCATCAGCCAAACGCCTGTCCACACACACCACCATCTAAATGCCAGTACAAACACAGCCAGCCACACACCAGTATATAGAGACCATCAGCCGATCTCCATTTCACACACACAGATAACTTTCTTTGATGCCTAGTGGTATTGCTGCACCCTTTGGGGCAGATGAGGTTAAAAATATGGTTGATCTGGCCCAAGGGGGGGCATAAAATGACCAGAATATTGCTCTAATAATAGGGAGCAACCATGGCTTAAAGGGATACTCCCTAACATATAAATAACAGCATCCCTCAACCCTGGTTTCAAGTGGTTTTCTGCCCTCCTTGGTGGTAGATAGCCTCAAAATATGTCCAGTCTGCCACTGGGGCAGAAAATGGCTAAAATATTCCCCCCACAATGGTGAGCCACACTTGCCCAAGCAGCCACTCCCTGACATAGAAAAATAATTTAGTGGCTTTCTGCATCCCTAGGGGGCTGATCAAAAATGTGGCCGATCTGCCCTACGGGGGGAGAAAACAGCCAACAGATTGACCCCATAATGGGTAGCGGCCCTTGCCGAATGGGTCACTTCCCAACATATAAAAAAAGAAAATCCCGTCTGCCAAGTGAGTTTCTGCACCCCCCTTGGGAGCAGATGGCCGTGCAAATATGGCTGATCTGCCCCCGGTGGAGCAGAAAATGGTCAAAATATGATTCCCATTATGGGAATTTACTCTTACCCAAGGGGCTGCTCTCTGACACACAAATGAAGAAAATCTCGGGCCCTTGGGGGCAGATGGGCCTAAAAATATGGCTGATCCGCCCCTTGTGGGGCAGATAATGGCTTAAAGTCTTTCAAAATATTTCCCCTAAAGGAGAGTGATCCTTGCTCTAGGAGCCGCTCCTCGACATATACATATATAAAATTCATGGTGCCAAGTGGCTTTCAGCCTCCCTTGGGGGCAGATGGGCCTAAAGAAATATCCAATTGGCCCCCAGGGAGTCATAAAAGGGCCAAAATATTGCCAAATAATGGAGTGGCAATTGTCCAAGGGGCTGCTCCACAACAAATAAATAAAATCTTTGGTGTCTAGTAGCTTTTTGCCCTGCTTGAGGGTAGATGGGCCTATACATATGGTTGAACTCCCCTCCTTGGGTACAGAAAATGGCCACAACAATGCCTACATTATTGAGGAGCAACCCTTCCGAAGGGGTTGCTCTTGTACAGCAAAAAAAACAAAAAACAAAATCCCTGGTGCTATTTGATACATTCCTATCCCAACCCACGATTGCAAGAGAGTGATGCATCGATTTCTGGATGGGCACCTCAGATCTGTGCAGGCTTGCATTGATTTTTGATGCACAGAGATGATGCATGAGAAATCTTGTGGGACTCACACCAGGGGGTTGGAGACTGCATTGTGTGAGGGTAGGCATAGCCCAATCAGGTATAAGTGACCACTCCTCCCTCCACTCTAGCTTCAGATGGTTCATCAGGATATGCAGACTACACCCAGCTCCCTTTGTGTCACTGTCTAGAAGTAATTCACAAACAGCCCAACTGTCAGTCTAACCCAGACAGGGAATACACAAGCAGGTAGAGTCACAGAGTGGTTTAAGCAAGATAATGCCTACTTTCTAAAAGTGGCATTTTCAAACTGACAATTTAAACACCAACTTTACTAAAAGATGTACTTTTTAATTGTGAGCTCAGAGACACCAAACTCCAAATTTTGATCTGCTCCCAAAGGGAAACTACACTTCAAAGTTATTTAAAGGCAACCCCTATGTTAGTCTATGAGGGAAATAGGCCTTGCAACAGTGAAAACTGACTTTTGCACATCAGTACCTGTCCCGTCTTTAAAATCCACTGCACTCTGCCCATGGGGTTAACTAGGGCCTACCTTAGGGGTGCCTTACTTGTATAAAAATGAAAGGTTTGAGTCTGGCAAGTAGGTACACTTGCCAGGTTGAATTGGCAGTTTAAAACTGCACGCACAGACATTGCAGTCGCAGTTCTGAGCCATGTGTACAGAGCTACTCATGTGGGTGGCACAACCAGTGCTGCAGGGCCACTAGTAGCATTTGATTTACAGGTTCTAGGCACCTCTAGTGCACTGTACTATGGACTTAGTAGTAAATCAAATTTGCCAATCGTGGATAAGCCACATTCATTTTACACAGAGAGCACTTGGACTTTAGCACTGGCCAGCAGTGGTAAAGTGCCCAGAACATCAAAAACAGCAAAAACAGAGTGCAGCACACAGTCAAAACATGGGAGGCAGAGGCAAAAAAGACAGGGGAGACTACGCCAAGTGTGCCAGTTCTTACATGTAGCAATAGGCCAATGGGTTTGATCTAGGTAGGCCTTTTTTGGGTCACCCAGATAGTCTTGGACAATCCTCTGAATGGTCATTGGTGCTGGCACTTGCACAACCGCTATTGCCTTCACCTCTGTACTTGACTTAAGCCCTGCTACTTGAAATCAAGCCATTGGAGAGGTTGTGTCCGACTCTTCTGTTGCTGGCCATGCTGCTGGTGGTGGCTACTGTGAAACAACAGCACCTCCCTCTCTGAAGGTTGAAAGTTGGATGCCAGAACTTCTGCCAAGGACTATAACTTTCAGCCGTTCTTCTTCCAGATTTCCCGCTTAGTCAACAATTCAAGCTTTGCATTGTGAAACATTCCCGTCAGAAACAAGAATCAAAGTAACCATTATTTTTTAAGTACCATTGATCAAGAAATGTTTGGCGTGCACAATCGCTCTTTGCAGCCTTGCATTATCAGCCAAGAGAAGGATTAAGCTCGAAACTCATATGCTTCGTTCACACCAGTGAACCTTTGCAACAGCTTTTTTACGTAGTGTTGTAGGATGTAACAATGAAGTTTCTTGGCTTATTTTACTGTCCTCCTTGCTAGGTTCCTGTGTGAAAACCTCAAAAGGAAATAGCATTTCTGTCAGGTATTCGATTAGCCCTCTTTTCTCCATCCCAATGTCATGCTTTTCCCAGTTGCATCCCCTTCTCTTTGAAGGACATATTCGGTGATTGGTCTGTACTTCTCAAACAGACATTGGAACATTTAGTAAGTCAAGTTCTAATGTGTTGGCACCTCCTGTATGAGGGCTTTAAGGATACATTATTAGCATGCTGAATGATCCTCAACTTCTTTAGGCTTTACAAAAATAACTGAAATGAGTGCACATTTTTCTGCAGGGGGCTAGTATTCTGCTTACCATGGTCCTGATATAGATTTTGGCAGGACTACAGCCATTCCGCCTGCGGTGGTGGTTCTAGGTACTCTGTCGACCTGACAGAGTTCCAACTGGCGTTTTTAGATCAATGGCATGTCACAACCAACTGTGACTGGTGTGCTACAAAAGCTTCAGTCTACAATGATGAGACACCTCAACAGCTTCATACACTTAACGCAAAATGAAGATTTAGCCAATCTGAAGGGAGAACAGTATGCTATGGCTTGATATATACTTGAGGTTACAGCAAGTTGAGCAGTAGATATTGCCTTTGTGGCAACATTTAACAGAAAGCAGATCTAGTACAATCTCTATAACTTCCTTTGATTTGCTGTACGAGTTGTCTCTGTACAAGGTCTGTACATCCAGAGTGTGTGTCTGTCTCAGGATCACCCATATTCCCTTTGTACTTTCCCACAGCAACATATCACTGCAAATTTCACAACTTTGAAATGCACAAATGAAGATGACATGCTGAAGGATCCTACAATAGAATAACAAGGGAAAATTACTGATTTCATATTAGAAAATTGATTGAAATGATAAGTTACAAGGGCACATATACTTTGCACAACAAAGATAATCAAGTTCAATACACACGGTAGTCAATGTATGGAACTTTGATCAACAAACATCTTTGCCCTGGACCTTCTAGAACTAACCATTACTAATAAATTACCAACACAGACTGATGCATTCGCTATGTTACAAGTTGCTCTGAAATTGCATTTTACAATATGTAAAGGTTAGCCTACACTCAGGTGAAGAAGTTGTCAATAACACCTTGATGTTTGTCAATTCCTTCTTCTTCAACACTGTCAACTTCATTTGCCATTTCAACATCCTGACCCAGTGGCTCTTCATGGTCTACAACCTCTACGATGATTAGGATGTTCTGTGACAGGGCTTTGTTATGAAACATGCAGCAGGCAACAGTGATTTGGCACATCTTATCGAGGAGATCTCCACCTATCTTGTCCAGACAGCAAAATCTGGCCTTCAGGAACCCAAAAGCCTGCTTCACTAGCCTCCTTGTACTTCTGTGAGCCTCACTGAAGCAGACTTCCCCTTGCCTTGTTGGATTCCTCAGCTGTTCTAATAACCATGGTTGGTTGGGATAAGCTGAGTCTCCTATATCAAAGTAAAAAACAAATTGAGCAAAAACATCTCATCACATTGTACATTCCTAAGCTTTGAATAAAGCAAATGATCACCATGTCATACTGTACTTACCAAGAAGCCATGCCCTCCTATGTCCAAGTTGTGATATTTTCAGGGGTATGCTGCTGTTCTTTAGTACAATGGAATCATGTGTTTACCACGCAATTGAGATATGCAAATCTGGTACGCAGACAACTTGCACATTGATTGAATGGAAGTTTTTCTGATTGCAGTAGACCTGTTCCCTGACATGTATAGGCACTAAGGCAATATGTGTGCCAACAGTCGCTCCAACCACATGTGGAATGATGACCAAAGCATAAAAATCTCCCTTCACATTTGCAAAATCCTCGTGTTGTGGAAACTGGATGATCATCGTTGAAGAAAGGTCTTCGTGTAGCACACCACTGAACGTTGATTGTGAAATATTGCCACAGTGTATTGAAAAGATCCTGTGGCCACAAAATGTACAAAATGTACTGTCATGATTTTCACTATTGGTGTTATTAATGTCGTATTCTTATTGTGAGTCAGAAGATCAGGCTCCAGCTGGTGATGTAAATCCAAAATATTTTGCCTGTTCAATCAGAATTTAATTATGATGTCCCTTGCCTCCATGGTGGCACGGTCTGGAAAAGGTCTGAAGTTTTGAGGCTGTCATCTTTTACCCCTCCCTGGGTTCATATGTCTGCATTTAAGAAATATAAATTATCACTTAAATTGGTCATACAATACTTTGCTCAACAACACACATCTCATAGCATTGTAAAATTACACGTTTTTGTGACATATGTGTGCACTTAAATTGTTTATTGATGTTGCAACTTAGAAGTATAATTTTTTGCATGTCTGATATTTTTCAAGAATAATGTGTACATAATACATTTGAAATGTATTATTTACACTTTTTTGATATTTTTTTTTAAATTCTGTCAGCGGAAGTAAAAAATGCACAGCATCACTATTGATTTTAAAAACAGTAACACATTACATTATAATGTGTTAAATTGTTAAAAAACTATCTTAGACATATTTTTCATTGGTAAACAAACCAGCCACCATTTTGAGTGTTTGTGATGCCATTCAGTTTTTAAAATACACTGGTTCACATCCTAAAATGACAGTTGCATGACCTTGCCATTAGGACACTGGCAATCTGACGGCAGTCCTTGGAAGTTGACCTCATAGTAAGTGTAACACTCCACAAATGACAAAGCCATGGTCTAATGGATGTGATGGGAATGCATGAAAGCCAATGGATAAGTCCATCTCCTTCGCGGATTGTTTACGTCATGTATGCAGCATTATGAAAACAGCTCACTTGCCTCCTAACACTGCACGAAACAACACTTCTGTCCCTTTTGCTGCTGTTATCAAGCTCTGGCAGCCAGAATCTCAGACAAAGCAGGTGACAAGGCCACTAACTCCTTCCCTGAGAAGTTAAAACTCCTCACCACAGAGAGCCTGTCCCTGTACAGCCGGCTGTATCGGAACCCAGTAGAAAAGGTACATGTTTAAATGGAAAATATATTTCTAAGGAACTTTCTTTATTTAAATACACAGGCAAAATTATTTTCCTTTTAGTTCCTGAGTGAACTGTTGTAGTTGCAGTGTAGGGAACTCAATAATTTGGCAGAGGATGTAAGGATGTATAACAATGCTTGAAGGGGTTCAACCACATTAGAAACAGACCTGTCAAACCAAAAAATCTAACTCAAATGTATTCCTAGCCCCTTCTTGGGACAGGCAAAAGCAGAAGCTACTGTAATTAGGGGGATCAACTAGATAAATACACTAGAAATCAAATGAGACTTCATTGGTACTGCAAAAAGGATAAGGCAGGATGGTTATTTGCTCAATTGCTTAGATCTGAGACAGTACCCTCACCTATACTTTCAATATGTGATAGCACTGGTAAGATATACACTACACACAACATTTGATAAATGTAGTCTTCACTGCCCACCTGCATGCAGTTTATGCTCAACCACAGACCCTGAGCCAGGAGGATGACCTAATAGATTATCTGAATCAACTCTCCTTGCCATGTTTGTCCCGAGGGGACAGGAAGGTGCTAGAAGCCCTAGTATCTAAAAAAAAGATCTAGTAGAGGCTCAAAAAACGTTAAAAATGGCTAAGGCACATGGGGGAGATGGGCTTCCCTCTGAATGTTATAAAGATTAACATTTCCCTGATATGCTGCTTGATATATAGAGGTCTATACAAAAGCATGCAATAGAGGGGAACTCCCAGACTCAATGAACGAAGCATTGATATTTCTCATACCAAACCCAGGGAAAAAAACGACAGGAGCCATGATCCTATCATCCAATTTCATTACTAAAAATAGACTTTAAGCTTCTTAGTCATGTGTTGGTGGCCTGACTTCTACCTTATCTGCTGCATCTGATCCATGAGGATCAATCAGGGTTTATTCCTGGGAGGGGCATCCTAAGAAACCTACGACAGCTAGCCCACATGATTCATGATCCACAAGTACAGGAGGGAAGCTATGCATTAGCTTTTGTAGATATAAAACATGCTTTTGAAACGCTAGACTGGTCATATGCATGGAGGGTTTTGGAAACAGAAGGCGTGTGCCACACCTACATTACCTGGAATAAATTGTTATACACCCATCCAAGAGAGAGAGAGCAAACAGGGCACTATGTATCAGAAGGGTTTGGCCTCCATCGAGGAACCCGACAGGGATGCCCTATCTTTCCGCTAATATTCGCTATTGTTTTAGAGCCATTTGCATGTCGACTCAGACACACCCTGGCAGGATGTGGCATAAGGGTGGGACCCAAGGAACACATTATATCACTATACATAGACAACGCCTTGATCTATCTCAGGCAATCAGGCATTTTGCTTCCAATACTAATAAACACAGGGCAAGAATATTGGGGATTCTCAGGACTGAGGGTTAACATTCAGAAATTGGCCCTATACCTCTTGGGTGCCCTGGTAGGCCAATAATTAGAGGGGCACACTCTGAATGAACTCTTTTGGAAGACTGATAAAATTAAATTCTTGGGAACCCATGTCACCCACAATGAACATCTATTTTATAACCTCAACCTAGGGTTAGTAATAGCAAAACTAAAACCCTCCATACAATTTTGGAAAATACTCCATTTATCACTAATAGGCAAAATAACACTACTTAAAATGGTGGTATTGTCATGATGCCTTTAACCATGCAAGGTTTCTGTTATGAGATCCCAAAGTCAGTTTTTCAGGAATTAAATAGGCTGGTGATTGACCTACTCTGGAAAGACAACCGCTGTAGGGATGCCTTACACTATCCGACCTCTACCCCAATAGCAGATTTATAACATATCAACAAGCACAAGACTCGTTCTCTCTGGGTGTAGGGAATTTTCGACAATTTGCCAAAATTGAAGCTTAAGCCAGACAACTGTGGCCTACATTCCCTGAGGAACCCGTACCTATTCAAACACAAAGCACACTGCTCAAAATGGCTGGGGGACGCAGGCTTAAAACTATTGTACTGAGCATTTGCACTTAGATAGACCACTATAGCTCCTACCAGTGGAAGAGAGGTGGCACAAGTGTCTGGGAAAGGAACTAATTCCTAAGGAGTGGGACACATACATTTAGGTTTTAAAGAATTGGTGGCTTGGTGAGCGCAAAGCACCATATTGCTATAAATTGGTGTGGACCCAGGGCTCCAACTAGACATAAGTGGGAGACAGATATGGCAGATTCAGCAGGGGCAGAGACAATACATTTACGAAGAACTAGGAGGGACACCAAAGCACAAGAAGCCCTGATGGCCTGGGCAGAGATGACTAGGACTCAACAAAATGCATCTGTTTCAAGAATGGAAAGCATCTCAACAAACACACGGGTACAGAAACAGGGAGGGAGGAGGGGGTCTCTCTGTTTTTAATACACCACACAACCACTATACCAGATTGAAAGATGAGCATGGACAACATTAGTCAGATCTGGATTCTGGATGATGATAGGTCTGTGATGGAAGGTCAAGCGGGTGGGTAGGGTACTGCAAGAGGGGTTTTCAATTGCATTATGCACTTGCATTGATTACAATGTAAACTGTTCTTTCTATACAGCAAGACGGGTCAACTCTGATGAAACTCATTTATGTAGGGAAAAAGATATGACTTATAAAAGAGTTGGTTACTTGTTAAGAAAATGTTTAATAAATAAAAATGAAATAAAAAGAATGTTTGAAATGTTTGTAAATTGAAATGAAAAGTCATCTGAAAGAATAAGGTGACTTTTCAGTTCTATTTACTCACAAATCAAGATTTCAATTTACATACTGTATGACCCTTAGTTTTGGTGTCATATGTCGAAATGAGAGAAATGTTAAGTGCAAGAAAAAAACTTTCAAGTCATGGACTTCTCAGAATATGTTTTGCCCTTTATTTTTATCCCATTTGCTCAAATATGAGTATCTGTATGTTTTAGCCATTAAATGGTGCTACATATGTTGGAATTAATATTGTGTGATGTGTATATAACATGGGCTCTCAATTACCCATACAAGTATGTTCCTTTCCTACACACACGTGTTCATACATCACCAAAAACCATGCTATCACTGACACAAATGGCATCTATTCCATACTGCCCTTACTCATTGTGTGGAGTTCAAACCATAGTATCTAGCTCTCAAAACATTAGGCAATAAGCAAATGTAGCTGTGTGTGGAGATGTGTGTTAATAATGTACAAGTAACTTAGCTTTCAGTGGCTCACAGTGAATTGAACTGCTCGGAAGTGGCTCCCACTATTGGAAACCTTTCAGACCCGAGCCTAGATGATGTTTGTGGCCAAGATTTGTAACATGAGAACAGTGAAAGTGTTGAAGGTAATCAACAGGTCACTACAAAAAAGTATTTCCTATGAAAATTCAATTGTTGGTAAATAATCTGCATTAACTTTTTAGAAATGTCATTGAGAGATGTTACAAAATTGTGTCACAGCAATACAGACAAACTAAACCTCACAAAACATATTTTTATTTCTTTTTTCATATCCATACAAAGCAACACCCATTAGAAGAAGGAGATCTGGGAGGACATCACCAGGAAGGTACAGACACTACGGGTCTGTAAGTGGTGCAGCCGTCATTGTTGCAAGAGGTGGGAGAACTTATGATGCTGGACCCGCAAATCAACTGAAGTCCAAATTGGCCAGTCCTCCCAATGTGGGAAGCACGTGTGCTGCACCCTGACCCCCCTAATGGCCTGCATTCTTGTAGTGACCTATCCAGAGCTTGATGGGCAGTTGAGAGCTGAACAGCAGCCTCAAGGGGGTAAGTTAATGTATTGAGTTCTTTTTAACTATTTATATTACAGCAATGATTTATGGGAACAACATAAAGGTTGACACACATATAAGGCACAAGAGGATATCAGTAAACTGTAGCTTTTGCATAAGCTCCATGATGTGTTTTGTGTATTGATTTGTGTCAAAGGATGCCACTAAATCACAACCAAAGCACTGTTTTTATCAGACCCATTCCTGCCTAAGAACAAAAGGTTACCTGTTTCTTGTCTATCTTATGAGGGACAGTTGTACCACACAAGCCCCAATTGAGGATTCTGTAAGGTGTGATGCTCCATCACAATTATGAGTTGATAATGTTGACCCTATTACAGATGGCATGACATACAATGCACTTATAATACAGTGTATGTTTCTGACTTCACATTGGTGAGTTGTTATTATAACCAAACAATATTAAGCATCTGGTCAAAAATGAATAGGGACATAAGTACAATGGCAACATCTCTTAAAGAAATCTGATAAAAATATTTTCACCTCAAGATTCAAATCAGTTCATGTAAACAGTAGCAGATTAAGATGAAACCTTCCTCTTTCACAAATGTGCATGTGAGTCAGTCTGTTTCAATAACAATGAATTTAGTATGCAAATATTCATAAGTGAAATAGACAGGAATGTGTTCACATTGGTGTCAGATTACCACATACTGTAAACCATTATACAATGTTCTATGTTATGTCCAGATGATAAATCAATGATGGAGAAGAATGGGATACTCGAAAGGACTTTTGCAGATGGAAGGTTCAATCACATATATGTTGTAGTATCTCACCTGGAAAACTCAATATCAGGCCCAAATCATGACTTGTTCTGAAAATGTAGGTGTAATCTAAAGCATATTGTGAATTGTATGTGAGTCTTTGATATATCAATAAGTGTATGTAATATTTACTGTGATGTTGTACCACGTTTTGCCTAAAGTGAAAGCCAGCATACTTTGTAAAACAATTACACAATGGTAAAACAGACTTCAAATAACTAGAGCTATTCAGGCCTCAAATTTGAAAATGTTTTTGTTCTGTACTGAAGTGGATTAGAAATGTATCAAGCCCTATGTATTTACTTAGGCTGCAGAAGTCACTTGTCAACTCACCACAAAATGTGTTCTTAGTTTCTTCAACAGCATAGGTATCTACATAGTGTGTGATACATTGAGAATATCCTTCAGTACAGAATCTTTATAATATTTTTTACAATTGAAATATACTTTAGTTACTTGAAGTAAGTGTTACCGTTGTGAAATGCCCAAACAGAGTAAACAGGCTTTCAGTTTATGCAAATATTGGTACATCATGTAAGTTTTAGTTGACACACATTGATTCATATTTTACTTTTTGAGATGAAAAAAATGCAGATTTTGGGCCCTGTAAACACACTACCAATGTATTTTTGATTTATATAACTTTTGGTGACATACGTTCACTGTTCTAGACAACAAAGCCCAACCATTCACAGGTGTTAAACAGTTCCTGCAGAGAAATAAAAATGGATAATAGAAAAGGTCATACATGATATCATGGGGAATTACAAAACTGTGACCAAATGGTTTCTGATAATGTCCCCTACATGCATGAGATAAGGGTAATAAAGAACCAAAAACTGAGGGCCTTGAAGCAGGTGAAATGAAAACCTGGAAAATGTTTCATGATCAGTTCTATTTACACAGACACAATAAAAACTAATGTACATGTCATTTCAGCATCATCCTGAACAGAGGAAAAGGTGGAGGAGAAACTTGCCCCGAAGGCAGGAAACAACTGACCACTGGGTTCGGGTGCTGAGACCATCGACACGAGGGACCCAGTGGCATGCAGGGTGAGGGGACTGGACTGAAGACCTCCAGCTTAACATCATCATCTTCAGAGGCCACTACAAGTGACCAGTCCTTAGATGGAGGGGGGCCTTTAGCCACTGTTTCACCTGCATCCATGTCTGCCACACAGAGAACCATCTCTTTCCTCCCTCTTGCTCCCCATGTTGGCCCAACCCCCCTCTCTAGCACGGGTGGAATCTCCTTTGCTCCAGGCACCTTATACTCTGTCGCAGCCCCCCTGAAAGGGCTGAGTGAGTAGACTATTGACAGTCTAAGGAACATCTCTATAGGCCAGACTGCACTCCTGAATGCCATCAAGGGGCTTAGTTGTGATATGCAAATAATGGAAGCATACCTGGAAGGCCTTCACAGTGCTACATCTGGCTTACAGTGGTCATTTCATAGTCCAGCCTCCTCAATGACTGCAGCCTCCCATCCATCCCAGTCTTGGACCCCAACTCCTGTCCCTATCCCATCCGAATTCCCTATTCCTAGCACACTCACTCTTTTTTACACGCCCACTCCAACACACACAAGCAGGACACCCCCACATAAACACAAGCACACCAAAAATCACAGGCAAACATACAAACAACATAGAGACACCACACCCACCACTACCACCACTAACAGACACCTGCCACGACTACACCAACATGCACAATGACCACCAGCATGCCACAGACACAGCACCTACTACCAAAACCCACATGTACAACCACCACTGCCCCAGCACACCGACCACACCCACCACCAACTCTACATGCATAGACACATCCCCAAGCACCCAAACCACACACAGTACCTCTAAAGCATACCCATCCACACACACACACATACATTAGAACTAATGCCCACAAAACACAAATGGTGTCAATTTATGCCAGCCTTCTGTCTGGCAGTACTGTAGGTGATGTCGCTTGTGCACCTAAAAGCAAGCAAACATGAAAGATATTCATCAAAATGTGGCATTTTTATAATTTGAATTATGCATACAGACAATATAATTTAGTGAGGTTATCCAAAATAATAATCTACAATGTATCAATTCCAGTCCAAACCAGAACCGAATATTTCAAAAGTAACATATAGATTTGAAATTTAACTCTGGTCTATAGAGAGGTTCATGGGATAATCCTAAAAAATGGATGCTGGTGTGCACCTATGGGAGGCATAAGGGTGCAGAGAAAAATTAAATAAACCTACAAATATTAATGCTGGTGCGTGTTTATGACCTAAGAGACCATGGCAGGTAGGAGTTACAGAGCAAAATAGAATAATCCTTAAAAGAGCAACGCTAGTGTGTGTTGATGTCCTAAGAGTCCTACAGAAGGTAGAGGGTGAAGGGAAAAATCTAATAATATACAATTAAATTGCTGATATTTCACTAGGGACTATGAGAAATCCTTTGGGACAAAACATGTGCAGGGGAAAATGGAAAATTGCATGTAATATTATATAAACACGGTACATACATACTACAATTGCCATCAAGCACATTTAACTGATATCAGGGGAAAAAGTGAAAAATAAACCATAGTCGTTGTCTATGAATGTCCCCAGAAAATTGCATTGAAAACTGGAAACAAAGGATTTAAAACACTGACTGGCTGCAGTAAATGGCCATCGGCCACCTGCTCAAACGACAACAAGCAAGAAGGCATCAGCAATAAAGATCACATGCAGGCTTACGGTAAAAGTACACAGGCTTACTACACAAAATGGCAGCATGCCACATGTTAAAAAACACGACAAGCAAGAAAGCATGGACAACAAAGAACACATGCAGGCCTGAGGAAAAAGAACACTGCAGACTACACAAAATGGCCACCGATCACATGTTCAAACGAAAAAAAGGAAGAGGGCATGTAAAGCGAAGCACACATGCAGCCCAATGGCAAAAGCACACTGGTTGGCTACATAAAATGGCTACTGACCACATGTTCAAACAACAACAAGCAAAAAGGGATGGACAACACATGCTGGCCTACGGCAAAAGCGCACTGGATAGCTACACAAAATGGTTGCTGGCCGCAAGTTCAAACAATAACAGTCAAAAAGGAATGGACAAAAAGAACAGATGCAGGCCTCTGACAAGATCACACAGACTACTAGACAAAATAGCGTCCGACCATACATTCGGACAACAACAATCAAGGAGGCATGAACAACAAAGAACACATGTAGACTTATGGACACTGACTACACAAAATTACTGCTTGCCACATGGCATGGACAACAAAGACAAAGGCCTTCATTATGAGTTTGGCGGTCTTTTGGCAAGACCGCCACAGTGACGGGCACCAAAAGACCACCAGTGTTGGTGGTATCTAGCCCACCGCATTAAGAGTACACAATGAAGACCGCCAAAAAACAGCCACAAATCCAATACCGGCAGGACACTAGCTAGCGGGAAAGTTGTGGTCCCACCACCAGCATCTCCACATCAACAACTTTCTGCCCACCATATTACATTCCACAAATCAGCTAAGTGGTCTTTCCATGGCGGAAAGCCATTGGTGACCGAACTGCCGCGGACAGCATACACTCCTGTCTAAACACAACACCACATAACACAATTTGAAGACCCCATACCTGACACACATACAAACACCAGGCATACCCACTCACAGCACTAGATAACACAGCCCCACACAAACCCACAATCCTTTACGACAAAAACCACATACACAGACAGCGAGGAGACACAAAATCATTACACCATAGGCAAGTATACACTTCACTCGCCACACACAACTGCATCACCTATACCATACACACATCACAACTACACACAAATATCACAACCTACCAGCACTCACAACCAAACACACCCCGCCAAGCACCCTACACTGCACCCTACACACACAGCACCCTACACACAACCACCATGTCAAGTCAAAAGCACCCACGCTTCAGTGACAACGAGTTGAGGGTCATGGTCGAGGAAATCATCTGGGTAGAGCCACAACTCTTAGGAGCACAGTTACAGCAAACCTCCATAGCCAAGAAAATTGAGCTTTGGCAGAGAATAGTTTACAGGGTCAACTCAGTGGGCATCCAACAGGCAAGGGAGGATATGAGGAAGAGGTGGAACAACCTTAGTGGGAAAGTACATTCCATGGCATCCAGGCACCAGCTGGCGGTATTGAAGACTGGCGGTGGGCTCCCACCTCCTCTCACATTGCTGAAGAAAGAGTGAAAGGTGGTTGATGCTATAGAGCCGCACATCCGTAGTTATGATGAAAGGCTAGTTAGTCCTTAATTATAATATTAGGGTGCTAGGTCCGGTATGACACCCAACCACCCAGGTGTCCACTGCACTGGTCATAGCAAAGTTATGAGCTGTGCTGGAGAACTCATTGAACAAAATACCAGACCACACCAAAAGGTAGTTCAAACAATAAATGGCAAAGTCCATAAAGAATTCTTCTTCTTCTTCCAACGAATAATCTTTATTTCTGGTGAGTATTAAAATACACAAAACAGCCAACACGCGTTTCGTCCAAAGGACTTTTTCAAGCCTGTAAATTAAACATAGAAAGCCAAATGTAATAGTGTGGGTACAATACAGAACATTAACATAAAAAGCTCAAAAGATATGGAAGAAAAAGAGGTGGTGGGAAGATAGAAAAGGAAAAAGGCAAGCCAGCAGGATCCAATAAGTAAATCGGAAGACCCATCAAGCAGAGGAGATTGTCTCTATCGCGTAAATAGATGCCCATGTGTGTCAAGTGGACTGTAGATCTACATGCAGAGAAGTTGCCCAAAAGTAGACACCGTAGTTCAGTGCACGTATAACCATTAATACCAATAGAGTGCAGCGCTACCGATAGTTCACATATTTATACATGCGTGAAAGGTGAAGGCAAAGAAGAATGATAATAATAACAAGAAGAAACAGGCATACCGAATTATAATGCATGTGGATGAAATCATATGCATAAGGGTTGAGATGTCAAAGTCCAGCGAAGAGAAAGTGGCGTTCACAAGTAGAAATGGAACAGCAAATCACTGTAAAGTGGTTTCTTGAGAAGAGTCTCAGGGCATCAATATAAGAGAATCATGATGGAATGTAGTAGTCTATAATAAGCCCACAAGGAGCTAGGAGATAAAAATTATCATTAATTTTTAGAAAAATGGTGGCAAATGCTAAGGTGATAAACGTAAAGATAAATACGATGAAGTATCTGGTCCAAAAGAGTGATCACATTAGTACAGAGCCAGCAACACATTTTAATAAAGGGAAAAGGATACTCGCAAAATTGGCAATAATAGACATAAAGATATGGTGCTATTGGCCCAGCCATATAAAGTTATGTAAAAAGTGAATAAGGGCTTAAAAAGCACATGGTATTAAGGAATCTTACTCGTAATGCAGTAAAAACGGGAAGAGATCACCAAGTAGCATCCCGTAATTACCATTAGACAACTGCAAAATGGAGAATTAATAGTAGGAGGTAGCCAGGCAGTACGTAGCTGCTAGGTGATTAGTTGTGAAAATACATCGGGGCTACGAGGTAGCCAAGGTGCAGCATGGTCATTAGGATTCGCCGACATTTCAACAAGTGTATATCTCGTTAGCGAGCAAATGCCGGTGAGCGTCAATCGGTTGCCAGTAAGTAAAAGCAGATTATAGACTAGACAATGAAAAAAAAGGCCAGGCAGTAAGCAACTCTAAATAAATGAATTGTAGAAGAACTTTGGGATTACAGGCTTACCGTAGTGAGAACAAGTCGGTCCGATTAATCTGACGTTAATCTGCGTGTGACTCGTGAGCGATCAAGCCGAAACCATTTTAAAGTGAGATGCGATGGAAATAGACAAAGGACAGAAGAGAGGATCGAAAGCTCCATAAGACTAAATAAACGAGCGCTGTATTGGAAGGGAAATAGTCAGAATGTAATGTGAGGCAGAGACAAGTTGCTAAAAAGAAATTTAAAAAGATAGCTATATAACAAAACAAAGGAAAAAAGAGAGAGCAGTAGGTACAAATTATTTTTGTGAAGAGACAAGGTCAGAGAGATAGTAAACCAACAAATAACAGTAAGGCTATTCTTGTAAACATTGTTGCTAGTATCTTAAATCCCAGTGCAGTGGGAATGTAATGGGTTTCAGCATGTGGCGAATGTTGTGGATGGATTATTACTAGTCCATAAATTTCAAAATTCACAAAAAATCAACCATGTATATAATAAAGAACATGAAAGGACAGAGAAAAATGCATGGTGTATACAGTAAGGGAAGGAGGAAAAGAGGGGGAAAAAGATACAATGACCAAAATGTATAGCAAAAGCATATAAATACAGAATGCATGTTCACAGAATGTCATATTAACACATTTGATAGTACAACAGAATCTCTAATGAGAAATAAATAAGCATACATACACTATGGGGGTTATTCTAACTTTGGAGGAGTGTTAATCCGTCCCAAAAGTGACGGTAAAGTGACGGATATACCACCAGCCGTATTACGAGTTCCATAGGATATAATGGACTCATAATACGGCTGGTGGTAAATCCGTCACTTTTCCGTCACTTTTGGGACGGATTACCACCTCCTCCAAAGTTAGAATAACCCCCTATATTTACAAAAATACATGAAGGTCCTTGTCTGTATTCAGGCCTTTCTCCACGGCCCAAAGTTTCAGGATCCAACTACTTTTTAGGCGTCTGAGAGATGCGGTCTTATTGCCTCCCCTAGGGAGGTTACCTATTGTATCTATACCATGTACAGAAATACCTTTCTTCCCACATATATAAGTCCACATATGCATATAACTCAGTAGACAACAAAGGTAGTATTGCAAATTGATGAAGTGTTTAATCCTATGAACGAAATTAGTGTTATATTGAAAAGAAAGTAACTTATCCTTGACGTAACAACAGATATTACAATGGCCGTACTTGAAGGAACCATGTGGTGGTTTGGGTAACCATGTGTGGTCAATCACAGGTGGTAAGAAACTGTGACAGAGATGGTCTTGTAGTGTGCGGCCTCTTCTAAATGTGGTGCTAGGTTCTTCAGTTAATCCCCCTTGTAGGGTATTATTGACTAGAAGCAAAGGCCAATGTTTTCGTATGATTTTAGAAATTTGGGTACTTAAACCACTGTGTGTTGTAATCAAGGACAATTTCTTCTGACTTTTAGCATTCTTATGGTTTAGCAGTAGATCAGCTCATCTTGTTTTGTTGATCCTATTGTTAGCCTGTACAAGGGTATTGGGATGGTAGCCTCTTTGCCTGAAACGTTGGTTCATGTTTTGAAGTTCTTGCACAAAAATATCATCCTCGCTACAATTGCGTCTGATCCTTGTACTTTCTCCAAATGGGATCGATTTGATCTGTGAATAGGGATGTGAACTGGTAGCATGTAGAATAGCATTACAGGCAGTAGGTTTTCTAAAGAGCTTGGTACACAATTTATTTTGTTTAATGTATGGTGACAAGTCAAGAAAATTAACAGTTGTAGAACTTGACTCAAAAGTAAACTTGATGTTGTATATATTGAAATTTAGGTATTGAAATAAAGAGTTCAAAGAGAGAGTATCACCTGACCAAAAGAGGAGAATGTCATCAATATATCTCCCCCAATATAAGATGTATTGTGTAAATTCAGGTGGGCAGTTTTTCCAAAGGTGTATTTTCTCAAAATATCCCATGTATAGATTGGCAAAGGATGGAGAGAATTTCACCCCCCATGGCAACTCCCTGGGTTTGATGATACCAACTACCATTATGCAGAAAAAATTTATTGTCCAAAACTGTACGGATGAAGTCCATCAGCATGTTTGAGTGTGAGAGAAGGGTAGCCTCTTGTGTGTCGAAATAATGTTGGATAGCCATCAATCCTTCTGTTCTGGGAATGCTAGTGTAGAGGGAGGCTACATCCAGGGTGACAAGTAAGTGACCCTCTGTCCATTCAAAATCAGTTAGCTTACAGAGAAGATCCTTGGTTTCCTTGACATAGGATGGTAGATATTGTACAAAGGGTTGGAGAAAAATGTCAATATACTCTGAAAGTTTTTCTGTTGGTGAACCTATTCCAGAGATTATAGGTCTACCAGAAGGGAAATCGCCTGTTTTATGGATCTTGGGTAGTATATATATGCATGGCGATGTTGGTGTAGGGTTATAGATATACCAATATTCCATGTCTGAAATCAAATCTTGTTCATGCCCAAACAGTAACATTTTGTGCACACAGTTGTTAACCTCTTGCATGGGATTGTGATTAAGTTTCTGGTAAGCAATGGTGTCCTGGAGTTGTCCATCTAACTCAGGGATGTAATCCACCTTATTCATAACAACAATGTTTCCACCCTTATCCGCTCCTTTGATAATGATATCTTGTAATTTTGGCAAAGAATATAATGCTTGTCTTTCAGCTTTAGTGATGTTATGTGTAATGTTATTGCGGCCTGTATAGCATTGATCCTCTAAGAGATATAAGTCAGCAGTTACCTTTCTATAGAAAACATCAATCACATTATCAGATGGTATAACAGGTGTAAATTCTGAGACAGTTTTAAGGCCACTAGGCGCCCTCATATCAGAGACAATTTCAAGATCTTTTACATTCTCAGTGAGTGTCGTAAGGCAACCTTCTGTGTGACCAATAGAAAGAAGAGTTTGCATATCTTTGATGTTTTTAATAGACATAGAACATGATGCAGTGCAGAGAGTATTGGCAGCCTCAACAGGGGTATCTTTCCCTTGAAAATACTTTAAAAGTTTGCATTTTCGTATGAATTTATAAAGACTCACATGTCGTTGTGTAAAGTCAGGTAAAGAGGTCGGGACAAAACCTAGACCTTTTCTCGGTATGTTTGTTTGTTCTGTATTTAGAGTAAGATCTGATAGATTGACTATTGAAATTTCATTATGAGTGTCTGCCAAAGGGGCAGATTTATTAGTCTCTACTGTTGATTGCGTGTTGTTTATCTTGTAGTGACCCCATCCGGCCTCTTGTTTATGTTTGGTCTTAAGGTTTTTCCCCCGTCTGGTAGCTCTTCTAGTGTTTCCTTTCCTTTGTTTGTTTGTATATGGCCTTTGCAATACCTTTCCAGCTCTAACAAAAAAGGTGATTTATAAGAGGAACTGGATGGCGGTTGTTGCGCAAGATCTCTGGCATCTTCACTAGTGATACTAGAGACTCTAGAGAGGTCTGTATCACTAGTTGATGCAGTTGAAAAAGCCTGTTTTTTCAAAAAGTGATCCCCACTTCCGTCTGTTTTAATGTTGTCATATTTGCATGCAAAAGTAAAAACCCTCCCACTCCTATAATCATTGTCATCTCTTTTGAGCTTACGTAGTTTTTTATCTTTCCTGTAGATTTGATGTTTGTGTATGACATCCTTAAGTATGTTATAATTCTTAACCTTTGCTTCAGGTAAGGGAATGTCATTGATTTCTTTTTCTACCGTTGCTATCTCAAGTAAAAGTTTGTCTCTTTTCATCTTAGCATCCCTGATCAGAATGTCCATCATACCAAAAGATGGTGTTATCAAACGTTGCTCCCATTCCTTGAGCAAATTAGGGCTGAGATCATTGAAAGAGGGGAATAGAATGATTCTCAGACCCCTAGGTATTTGTTTTCCATGTATCTTTCTAGGACAGTGTAATCCCACCACGGTGAGAGCTCCTGTTTTTTCAAACGTTCAAATTTGATAAATTTAGTACTTAAGCCTTCCTGTATTGACTTGTGTGAGCCGACAGGTGTGTTTGTAATGTCCGATTGAAATAATTCCTCTAGGAGTGTATCCCTATTGTCGTCGAAGGTAGACATGTTGGACATAGGAAAATTATCAATAGTCATTAGTATAACCAATAATGTAATTTAACAATAAATACAATGCCAAAGATATGGAGTGCAGAACAGCATAGAGACAAAACTTTAGGAAGAAAGAGGGAAAGGTGGTTGATGCTATAGAGTCCGCACATCCGTAGTTATGATGAAAGGCTAGTTAGTCCTTAATTATAATCTTAGGGTGCTAGGTCCGGTATGACACCCAACCACCCAGGTGTCCACTGCACTGGTCATAACAAAGTTGTGAGCTGTGCTGGAGAAATCATTGAACAAAATACCAGAGCACACCAAAAGGTAGTCCAAACAATAAATGGCAAAGTCCATAAAGAATTCTTCTTCTTCTTCAAACGAATAATCTTTATTTCTGGTGAGTTTAAAAATACACAAAACAGCCAACACGTGTTTCGTCCAAAGGACTTTTTCAAGGCCGTAAATTAAAGATCGAAAGCCAAATGTAATAGTGTGGGTACAATACAGAACATTAACATAAAAAGCTCAAAAAGTACTAAGAAAATGTATAAATGGTATGGTGATATTAGCAATAATAGATATAAAGATATGGTGCTATTGGCCCAGCCATATAAAGTTATGTAAAAAGTGAATAAGGGCTTAAAAAGCATATGGTATTAAGGAATCTTACTCTTAATGCAGTAAAAACGGGAAGACCTTTTGGTGTGCTCTGGTATTTTGTTCAATGAGTCCTCTCACATTGTGGAAGGAAAAGGTCTTGGACATACTGCATCCTAAGGGCCTGACTGGAATACCTGGTGGACTGTAGTTTGGTGAGTAACTAACACTCCCCTGGTACTAATACAATAATTCCAGCATTCTTCCTCACCACCCAAAGAGTCCCCAATTCACTCCATCTCCCACCACACCTCCCACCCATTCACCTAATGACCCTCTCCTGCATGCCACACCACCACCCACCCCAATGCATGGATAGCACTGCCAAGTACAATCACTACGACTCCCACAATGTCCTAGCTCATTCGCATCAAAACCTGTAATGTGCACGTCACATCACACCTCTTGCATGTATGGCTATTGCACTAGGTACAACAACTAGATGCCAGGACTGAGGACCACTACATGGCAATGACAGCAATACAATGGCACTACACAATGCCTAATTACCCCAAACACAGACACAGCAGTGTCACCAATTCTAAGGGCCACTAATCCAGGGCTACTACCCTGAAATAGACTAATCTTGGCCTTGAAAGTAAGAAGGTATACTCCATGCACAACAGGCACAGACAGGACAAACAAACTTGCATACACACATACTCCCCTACCATTTGGACACCATTCTGCAATCTACAAACATTCACACTCACATATACTGAGCCAGAATGCCCTCCATCTAACGGGGAAAACCTGTCAAGTGAACCATCACACATGAACAGAAATTCCCAATCCCAGCTAAAGTGGCCAAACCTGATTCACTACAACCCCAAGGAGCATGGTACACATGTCACTATCCACAAACAGTGTTAGCTGTGCTGCACCTGTCAATGCCATTACTGGAAATCAAGTCAAGCCACTGTATGCATCAGACTAACAGACAACCATACACACCTCCAACATTTAACTCTCTCTCACTCCATCCACACGTACCCTTGCCACAGCCACCATAGAGAGGTTACCAGAGACTGCCAGCTCTCCTCAGCATGAAGGACTCAGTGATGACAACACTGCTGGAAGTCTGGACAGCGATGACCTACTTGGCCCACCTCGGACCCCTGGTCAGTCTACCACTCCATGCCTCACCCTCCCCACATCAAACCTCCCCACACCCTGTGGCAACAACATCTCAGCCAAACCTTTGTCCCCAAATATGTGCCCCAAGGACTGTTGTGTGCCCCACAGTATAGTCCCCCATCACACTTAAGACAGTGAAGGTCCTGGTGACACACTGTGGCATTGGCACATCCACATGTGGGCAGGGAATGCATGAGGGAACTTGTGGGCCAGAGGACTGGGCAGCCAAGGGAGTCACCTGACCAGGAAGCCATCTCCCAAGTCCTGAGATCATATCACCTATCCCAGGACAGGATGGGCCAAATCATATCCATGTTGGGGGAAAACCAGAGGTTGCAAAGAGAATACCATCAGGAGGTCATGCAGCAGTGGCAGGCCCACAATGCCACCAGGGCCTCCATTACAGGGGGGCTCAGGGACTTCACCACCATCGTGAGTGCCTCCTTCACCCACCTGCATGCCCCTTCCACTAGCCACATCACACCTGAGCCTTCAACATCTGCGCTGGTAGTGGAATGCAGTCCATGCCAGGGGAATCACATGCCTCAGGCACCCCTCCTTTTGTAGCTGAAACCCCCCCCTGCAAATGTGGACATCCACCCAGACATCCATCTGGAGCAGATGCCAAGACCAAACCCACTGCCAGGAAGTAACCCTGATTACTCTCCTTATGTGTGCCACTGAGACACCCTGATGACTGTTCAATGACATTACTTCATTTTCTGATGGCCCATGGACTCTGGACCTGTGCTACCTACAGCTGTGCCACCTACTCAGGGGATTTCATCTACCATGACCCCACTCATCACAAGTTTGCCATGCTACTCACAATTTATGCTATAGATCACAGCTACTGCATATGTGTCTTTATTTGTACAGATGCAACTGTATGTTTACCAAATTTTTCAATGTGGTATGGGCCACAATCCAACAGGCAGTGAAATGGACTGCAGAGGGTGGCAGACATAGTACTACAGACTTGTGCCAGGGCAGATGTAAGGGAGTCAATAGCCTTGCCACACACCAGAGTAAATGAACTCAGCCAACCTGCAAAAAGACCATGACAGAGACTACCATCAGGAAAGTAGTAATGATGCCACACAAAGTAGTATGTATTATGTAGTTGAGGTGGCCAGTGTATTAGGCAAAAAAACAGGCCACAACATATAACACTTCTACATCACCAGTCGCTGGACATACATCACAAAACACAGTAGATGAGACCTCTCATCTGCACAACACCACTCAGTGAACAGTAGTCAATGGATACTGAACATGAATGGTTCAAGCAATAGGTAGGAGTGACAAAGATGCACAGCAGGACACATAGCACAATACAGGCCTGTCCATAGGAAATATGAGTCTTGCAACCTGCATAGAGTACACATGTGAGAGGTAAGACATTTCAACTCAGCACCTTACATGCAGTCACTCACCTCTCACAATGCACAGATATGGATAGGTACACATTACACCACCACTGATATTCCAAATCAGGAGGATCATTGATACCAAAGTATGTTGAAATACTACACATGCAAATACACAGGCAACACACTTGCATGTTACTGGAAGTACTAATTGATGAGCTCAGCCCTTGAGTCAGCTGCACCTTCCTTATCTGCCTCCTCATCACTTTCCACTTCTTCACCACCAGCCACTGGTCCAGCTGCCTCCTCATAATTAGCTGGTAAGTGCATATGATGTATCAGAGCTAGATTGTGGAGCATTCAGCAGGCAACTATGATCTGGCATACTCTTTGGTGGTTGTAGAGGAGGGCACCTCCAGAGATGTGCAGGGGCCTGAATCTGGCCTTCAGGAGGCCAAGTACCCTTTCTATCACATGCCTCATCCTGCTGTGGGCCTCACTCAAATGGTGGCAGGGTACCTCACTGGTGTCAACAGCCAGGGAAGGTTAGGATAGCCAGAGTCACCTATGTGCACAGAGATAGGACCTGGTATAGCATAGGTACAGCCACTGGGAACATTGTGATGACAGGTGCCATGACAGGGACACATATTGAAATGCTTTCATACAAATGAGCCAAGCCCTCTCCCTCTGTAGACGTGCCATCATATGTGGGACATTGCTGTTCCTTACAATGTAAGAGTCATGCACAGATCCAGGAAACTTGGCTGTCACTGGGAGATGTACTGATATGCCACACACACCACCTGAACATTGATGGAGTAGAAGTTTTTCCAGTTCCCATGCACCTGTTCATTGGCACTGGGAGGAACCAAAGCTATATGGGTGCCACCTATGGCCCGTATCACATGAGGGATGTGTCCCACATCATAGACGTCATCTTTCACATAGGCCAAATCCCCTCATTGGGGGAACCTGATGTATCTGTCCAGGTGTTTCAGAAAAGCACATAGTACATCCTTCAACACAAGACTGAGCATTGGCTGTGACATCCCTGCTGCCAAGCCCACTGTAATCTGAAAGGATCCTGTAGCAAGAAAGTGTAGCACTGAGAGGACTTGAACTGTGGGAGATATTGCATAGGGATTACACCTGACAGACAAGAGATCTGGCTCCAACTGGGTACATAGTTCCATGATGGTCTGACAATTCAGATGATAGGTCTGAATTATATGCCTCTCCTCCAGGGTTGCAAGATCCACTAGCAGACGGTACAATGGTGCATGTCTCAATCTCCTCATGACAAGGTACCTAGGATAGAGAGGAGAGATTGTACAATGTGATCTGCACACCACACATGTTAGCAGGACATATCAATATAACATACACCTAACACTGTAGAGGTGCTGCACACTGCTGACACATACTATATTGGGTATGCTGGAGTGGCATTGACTCCACCCTTGATGCACATAACTAACCCTGTCCTATGGTTTCTTACATACATCACATGTGTCATGTTCCATATGTGGTACACTGACCTGGCCTGCACTGAGCATGTATGTAGTCATTACTTATACCTATATGGTGACAACACCAATCAGCCGATGAGTATCTGGCTATGCTGGTCATTAGATAACCTGCCACATAAGGTCACTGTGTCTTGCATGTCACATATATGTGCCAAACCATGAGGGCATGACTGAGGCCTACCCTGCATACTGTCAAATAATGTGTGTGGTGCTCCTATTTTGCTGCATCAAGGCATGATATGTGTGTAAAATGGCATCTGCCTGTCCTGCAGCACTGGACAGGTACAAGTGACCTAAGTCCACTGGTGTACGTTGGCATGGCGGTAGGCGGTCACAACCGCTGTGCAGCTTCTCATTGGGTAACATAGCTGCCTATGGGAGACTGGGGCCAATGGTGATCACCGCCGGCGGTGACGGTTCTGCTGTACGAAGAAGCCATGACTGCCATTTTCTGCCGCCTTGCTCACTTGACTCCTGGCGCTCTAGCAAGCAAGACCTCCATGAACTGAGCTGCTGTGTACTGTCTCTGGGAGCCATCATTCCACATCCTGCAGGTGATAGGGCCTCTGTCTTCACCCAAGAAGAGCTAGAGAAGCTGGTATAAGGGGTCCTACCCCTGTATGGACAGCTGTATAGGGCACCAAAGGAGCAAGTGAGCCCAATGCCATAGTCATGTGTGATAGGGGTGTGTGTGATGGTGAGTGGCACATGTGTACCGGTCAGAGAGTACATGCATGCAGGGGCATAGAGTTTAAGCATGTGAAACGTGAGGTGAATATGTGTGGGCATTTGATGGGTATGCTGGTAATAGTCCACTGCTGTTGGTATGGTGCAAATGTACATCTCTTTCTCCTTCTTTCTGTGTCGCCCATGCAGGTCAATGCCCATCAGAAGAAGGGGATCTGGCGTGCCATCGCCAAGCAAGTGTGGACCCTGGGGGTCCTTGCCCAGCAGAGCACCCATTGTTGCAAGTGGGAGGAGGACCCAAGTCGCTGGGCCCAGGATGCCATGAAAGCCCAGCTGGGGATGTCCTCTCAATGAGGGAGGGGTGCCCGTCAGACCCTGGCCCCCGTAATGGCCTGCATTTTGGCGGTGGCCTACCCTGAGGTGGATGGGCATTGGAAGGCAGCACAACAGCCACAACGGGGTGACTATTGACTTTATCCTGGGGCTTGGGTGGCCTTAAGTGGGATAAGGTGCCTAAATGCATGCACTGTGCCATTGTAGTTGATGCTACTTGTGCTTTAACATTTGGAAATTGCCAGTAGACACCCTGGCAGAGTATATTTTGTAGATGTGTCCCCATGCTTTACTGTCAGTGGATTTAAGTCTTTCTGGACCATACCTCTCCAGATCTGTAACATGGAGATGCACTAATGACATAGGTACTTTTGTGACACCATCCTGACCATACAATGGTTGTGAGTGTCAGTAGCACCCTAAGTGTTGTGTATGTGCAGCTCCTTCCCTCTACATTAGTGGTTCTGAAGTGTCAGTCCACTGCCATCTCTGTAGGCTACCTGTATATGGGACTGTGTGACTCTCCTTTCATCACTGGGACTATGTAAATCATGTACTGTGTGTGGTGTAGACAGATTGTGGGGGTGCCTTTATAGTTCCACCACAGAACTAGCCTTCATGGGACAAGAGTACTGGCCTGAGAACTGAATAGGCATATATAGCTGATCTGCTGACTGTAGGGTATGTGTGGGTAGGCAACCTGGAATACTGATACATGTAGATTTCATGAGGTCTGATTGCACAGATGTAAAATTCCTAGGTGCAATAATTGTGGGGGATGTGCCCTTCCAAACTACGTTTTTTATTGGTGGTGGTAAGTGCCTTGGGAGATCCCTGATCTGTCACCATGGTGTGTCCATAGCATGTATTACATAGCCCTAGCTTGTCCTCTGCTGCATTGCTGACTGACTCCCTATATCATGTCAACATGGCTAGTTGGGGAACTTCAGATGGCCTGTGACTCTTACACCTTGGCTTGGCTAAATCTTAGTTGCCCTCCATGATGGCATCACTATCCTGAGTGGCCAACCATTTGTAAAGACAGATAGGTGGTGTGTGCTCAGTGAGTGGAGTTATCTTCAATGTGATGGACATTTTACAGAGGACATGGACTAATCAGGTGTTGCCATTGTTGAGCCTGCAGTGTATTTTTGTGTCAACTGCACATCCAATGGTGATAGCGGAATGGAGAGGTAAGATGTGTATTTAGGCATAGTATTGATAGTGCATCAAGGGCATGCTGTGCCAGCTTAAGAGGGCATTGGTTGACATCTTGGGGGTGAGGCTAGTAGTGCAGTTTTATATAGGTATTGGTGTAGGTGTGAGGGTTGGCTGACAGGTGTGGGTAGAAGTGACATATCATGACATGATGTAGGTAATGTGTCTTTGCAAATGAAATTGGCTATCCATGATATGTATTGTCACAGATGTACATGTTAATCTGTGTCAATGGGAGGTGTATGTTAACCATTTTCCCCCCATCTCTCTCTCCCTCCCACTCTCCCTCTCTTTCATTGTGTGCATCAGCATCGTCTGGGGAAGGAGCAGTGGCACAAGCGAGTGGTGAACCAGAAGCCCATGGGACCCAGGAAGGTGGCACCATTGACACCGAGGGATCTAGTGGGATGGAGTGCGAAGGGAGTACCACTGGGGAAACAAGATCCAACACCTCATCTTCAGAACCCTCCTCCAGTGAACACTCCTTGGTGGTGGTGGACCCATCTGGGACCACCCGAGCACCATCTTTGTCTGCCAATCCTCTTACTAGTACCGCCCTCCCTGTGGCACCCCACCCAGTTGCCCGTGCCCGCTCACCCAGGAGGGTGGGCGTCTCCTTTGCTGTTGGCACCTATGCCCCTGCCCCAGTCAGCCCTGCTGCCACTAGTGAGGAGGCTACTGACCTCCTAAGGCCCATCTCTGTGGGTCAGTCAAACACTGTGAATGCCATCCAGGGACTGGCAGATCAAGTACAACAGAGTAATGTGTTCCTAGAAGGCATTGACAGTGCCATGGCTGGCCTCCAGAGATCATTTCAGGCATTGGCCTCCTCTCTGATGGCAGCCAGTGTCCCTTTGTCTACCGTCCCCCTTCCAACTACCTCTTCCCAAACCCAAACCCCTCTCCCCATCCAAAGCACACGTACACACAAGCATACCTCCACCTCAACAGTCAAGGATATCTCAGACAAACACAATTACCATAAGATACACCACCAGCATGCACACAAACAACACCCACCTGCAGACACACCAACATCCACTCCCTGCACTGTCTCCCCCGCTCCCCCCTCCCTTACAAACACTATGCCAGACACACCTGTAGCCCCCACACCATCATTGACAAATCCAGCCACCAGTCCCATCTTAGCCACATTCAGCACAATATTAGACACACAGACATCCACCCAAGTCACCACATTTGCACCCACCACAACCACTGACACCACCACATGCAGCACTAGTACCATACCTGCAGACAGCACCCCAACAGACAGTCACCCATTTACCACAGCATCTCCCAGCACCTCCTAAACCCCTCCTCTCAAAAAACCTAAACACCCACATTCACCCACCCAACATACGCCCGCACCCATAAGCATTCCACACACCCACCTGCACCCAAGACATCCACATCTACACATCTGACAACCACTCCTTCTCCCTCCACTCCCAAACCTTTTTGCCATGGGTGCCCCTGTGTGTGTAAAAAGGTGTTCCTCTCAGAGTTGTCCCTGTTTCCTTCCCCTCACCCACCCTGTGAGACTCACAAGCACTTTGGGCCATATTTATACTTTTTGACGCAAAACTGCGCTAACGCAGTTTTGCATCAAAAAAATTAGCGCCGGCTAACGCCATTGTGAAGCACCATGCGGGCGCCGTATTTATTCAATGACGTTAGCCGGCGTTAGCCGCCGGTGCTGCCTGGTGTGCGTGAAAAAAAACGACGTACACCAGGCAGCGCCGGCGTAGGGGGATATGGAGCTTGGGCGCCAAAAAATGGGTCAAGTCAGGCTGAGGCAAATTTTTCGCCTCAACCCGATTTGCGCCATTTTTTTCGACTCCCAACCCCCATTGAAATTACTCCTGTCTTAGCAAAGACAGGAGTCATGCCCCCTTGCCAAATGGCCATGCCCAGGGGACTTCTGTCCCCTGGGCATGGTCATTGGGCATAGTGGCATGTAGGGGGGCACAAATCAGGCCCCCCTATGCCACAAAAAAACTTTTTAAAAAAACTTACCTGAACTAACCTTAATGTCCCTGGGATGGGTCCCTCCAGCCTTGGGTGTCCTCCTGGGGTGGGCAAGGGTGGAAGGGGGTGTCCCTGGGGGCTTGGGAGGGCACCTCTGGGCTCCTTCCGAGCCCACAGGTCCCTTAACGCCTGCCCTGACCAGGCGCTAAAAAACGGCGCAAAAGCGGCCGGACGTCATTTTTTTGGACCCGCCCACTCCCGGGCGTGAATTTTGCCCGGGAGTGTAAATATGGCGCACATGCCTCGGAGTCAATTTTTTAGACGGGAACGCCTATCTTGCATATCATTAACGCAAAGTAGGTGTCCACGCTAAAAAATGACGCAAACTCCATGGACTTTGGCGCTAGACGCGTCTAACGCCAAAGTATAAATATGGAGTTAGTTTTGCGTCGGAATTGCGTCAAAAAAACGACACAATTCCGGCGCAAACAGAGTATAAATATGCCCCTCTGTGTCCTTACCCTTCTACCTCCAAGTTCCCCCCTGCCCCACCACTAGTGTCCATGCCCCTCCCACTGCCAAGAAGCCTAACTCTCCCAAGCCCAGGCCCAAGGAACCCCTCCCAAGTCCCAGCCCAATCCGTGAGGTTCCTGCCTACCCCAGTGATTCCCCTACCCTGTGGAGGTTATTTTGCAGTCAGGAGTCAAGTAGGGGCACTGGCAGGTGCCATTTGTGCCTTGGGCACCTGTGACTTTGGACTGGCCAATGGCCCAATGTATAATGTACATAGTTCCTTTGTTATTTGATGGCATTTTAATACATCTGGCCCAACCTGCTGTTGGCTTCCATGAAACATACTAGTCCTGCCTTTCTTTCTACATGGGTTTTTAGTGTTTGTGGGCTTTGGTTTGTGTTTGTGAGACTTGTGTGTGTGTTGGTTGAGCTAGCTGTTGTGCCTGGCCTGCAAGTGTGTGTGTGTGGGGGCCTGCCATTGGCCCCACTGTAATTGCTGTTTTTGTGTGTTGGTTGGCTCTGAGAGACACAGGAGCCAGTGTGACTACAGTGAGGAGTCACCTGGCAGAGCGCATAGATTCCCATGTACTTCACCAAGTATTTTCAGTGGACAACTCAGAGCACCTGTGGAGAGTGCCGCAGGTTCCCTTTGAATGGGGGGTAGTCTCAGGTTCCTTGAAGGTAGCTGTGAGTCAAACCATGCATGTGGATTGTTTGCTTGGCAATGACCTGGAGGATTCCCCTTGGAAGGAGGTGGAACACAGGTCACACTTGGAGATGTTCGGTCTGCCTGGGTGGATATGCATATCCATGTGGTCAATGGCAGCCCATCAGGGTGGTCAAAAGCCCCTGGAGCCTGAAACAGTGGCCCAGGAATCTACCAAAAAAGAGGAAGGGCAAGGGGTGTTGGAAACCATCCCCAGAAGTTACCACCGTGCGGGAGGAGGCTGAGCCTGAGGTTGACGACCCGGATCTTACAGGGGAACAGGTGGCTGAGCTGGGGGAGGTCCCTGAGCTGTCACAGTGGCAGCAGGAAGGGGTCCCACCCGAGAGGCATTCTGTGAGGCATAGAGGACATGCTCTACTCTTGAGGGTTTGCTGCAGCAGGCTGCAGACAAGGTGGCTGGCAAGGAGCCAGAATCTCACCTGATTTATTGTGAGTACGGCCTCCTGTATAGTGAGCCTAAGGTTGCTGAGCCTGTGTCAGCCTGTGTGCTGGGGGCTTTTACCCACATGGGGTTCCCCAAGGTAGTGGTATCTGATATGGGTACCAATTTCATATCCACTTATAAGAAGTCTCTGTAGCAGGAGTGTGGAGTAACGCATAAGTTCCCCACTCCTTACCACCTCCAAAGCAATGGTTTGGTTGAAAGATTTAACCACAAAGAGCTCTTCAACGTCGTGAAGGAACTCTCCAAACCCAGCTCCAAAGTCAACAACATCCCGCCATCTCAAGACCTCTGCAACTCCCTAGCCTCCTACTTACACTGCAAGATTGCAGACATCCACATCAGCTTCAGCACCCAGACCCCCGGCAACCACCAACACCAAAGATTCACCTCTGACCAACCTCCTGCCCTCCTGCCGTCCTGGACCCCCGTCAATGACAACAACGCCATTGAAATCATGAACACCATCCAGTCCAGATCTCCATCTGACGGTGCCCTCACCACATCCTCAACAAAGCAAGCTCCGTCATCGCACCCCCAACTACGGAAGCTCATCAACAGCTCCTTCGAGTCCGCCACCTTCCTGGAGAGCTGGAAACACGCTGAGATCAATGCCCTCCTCAAAAAACCTAAGGTGGACCCAAAGGACATCAAGAACTTCCAGCCTTTCTCCCTGCTTCCCTTCCCGGCACAAGTCATTGAGAAGGCCGTCAACAGACAACTATCCCGCTTCCTCAAGGAAAACTGCACCCTGGACCTTTCGCAATCTGGATTCCGCGGCAACCACAGCACCAAAACCGATGACATCAGAACCATACTGGACAGCGGCGAAATCGCGGCCCTCATCCTCCTAGACCTCTTGGGCGCTTTTGACACCGTCTGCCACCACACCCTACGCTCACACCTCAGCAATGCTGGAATCCGCGACAGAGCCCTGGACTGGGTCACCTCCTTTCTCACCAGCAGAACCCAGAGAGTCCGCCTTCCCTCATTCCACTCAGAGGCCACCGAAATCATCTGCAGCGTACCCCAGGGTTCGTCCCTCAGCCCGACCCTCTTCAACGTCTACATGGCCCAGCTCGCTAACATCACCCGATCCCACAACCTCAACATCATCTCATACGCCGACGACCCCCAGCTGATCCTCTCCCTCACCAAGGACTCCGCTAAGATCTACCTACACAAAGGAATGAATGCCATCGCTGAATGGATGAAGAGCAGCTGCCTCAAATTCAATTCGGACAAGATGGAAGTCCTTAACTTCAGCTTCATCCCCTCCGCATGGGATGACTCCTGGTGGCCTGCCACTCTCGGATCTGCTCCGACTCCCACCAACCACCCATGCAACCTAGGATTCATCTGAGACCCCTCACTATCCATGACCCAGCAAGTCAACGCCATCTCCTCCTCCTGCTTCAACACTCTCTGCATGCTCCGAAAGATCTACAAATGGATACCCACCGAAACCAGAAGAACAGTCACCCAAGCCCTCGCAAGCAGCAAACTGGACTACGGCATTGCCCTTTACGCAGACACCACGGTAAAACTCCAGAAGAGGCTGCAACGCATCCAGAACACCTCTGCACGCCTCAACCTGGAAATCCCCTGCCAATGCCACATCACAGACCACCTGAAAAACCTGCACTGACTCCCAGTCAACAAGAGAATCACCTTCAAACTCCTCACCTACGCTTACAAAGCACTGCACAACACCGGACCAGAACACCTCAACAAACGTCTCTCCTTCTACACCCCGACCCAGCATCTCTGCTCCGCTGACCTCGCCCTCGCAACTGTCCCACGCGTCCGCAGAACTACAACCGGCGGTAGATTGTTTTCACACTTCGCCACCAAAATGTGGAACACTCTTCCCACCCACCTGTGCCAGACCAAGACCTCCTTACCTTCAGGAAACTTCTCAAGACCTGGCTGTTCAAGCAGTAGCAGCACCTCCCCCCATCCTTCTCCCCAGAGCCTTTGTACCCTCATGGGTGAGTAGTGCGCTTTACAAATCCCTGATTGATTGATTGAATGAACCACACCTTAAAAGGCATGATCATGGGCCTGTCAGAGCCCTTGAAGTGGAAGTGTGATCTCCTCTTGCCATGCCTTCTGTTCGCCTATAGGGAAGTGCCTAAAAAATGGCTTAGATTCAGTCCTTTTGAGTTACTATGTGGCCACCCTGTCAGGGGACCTTTGAGTCTGGTGAAGGAGGGCTTAGAGGAGGCCCCTAGTAAACCTCCCCAGGATGCATTTATTTACATGCTGGCCTTCATAAACCCACACAGAGCTCTTGCACAAGAGAACCTAGAAGCAAGCCAGGAAGACATGAAACGGTGGTATGAAGAGAATGCCACTGTGGTCGAGTTTCAGCCTGGGCAAAAAGTGTGGGTAATGGTGCCAGTGAATCCTAGGGCACTCCAGGACAAGTGGACTGGGTCATTTGAGGTGGTGGAGCGCAAGAGCGAAGCCACCTACCTGGTGGACATGAGGACTCCCACAAACCCCTTAATGGTCCTGCATGTGAACCGTCTCAAGCCACACTTTGAGTGGACTGAATTGTCCATGCTTCTAGAGACAGGTGATGTGGTAGAGGAAGAGAGTGAGCCTCTTCCTGACATCCTGTGTGCTGGAGAGAGAGACAGGTCTGTGTAGGGAGTGAACCTCTCCCCCTCCCTGACTTCAGAACAACAGAGGGGCTGTTGCCAGGTATTGGGTCCGTTTGCCTCCCTGTTCTCCTTGATCCCAGGAGTCACACACTTGTGTACACATGATGTGGAAACTGGGGACATTCCACCTATTAAGCAGAAGGTTTACAGGGTGACTGATAAGGTTAGAGCTAGCATCAAAGATTAGGTGTCTAAGATGTTAACCCTAGAGGTAATTGAGTTTTCTAGCAGTTCTTGGGCCAGCCCTGTGGTCTTGGTCCCAAAGGCTGCTGCTCATGGTGCCAGTCCAGAACTCCAGTTCTGTGTGGACTAACGGGGTCTCAATGTGGTCACTTAACCTGATGCGCACCCCATCCCCCGTGCTGATGAACTCATCAATCGGTTGGGAGCTGCCAAATACCTCAACACATTTGATTTGACGTCTGGGTATAGGCAGATTGCCCTAATTGAGGGGGCCAAGGAGAGGTCAGCATTTTCTACCCGAGATGGGCACTTCCAGTTTAAAGTGATGCCATTTGGGATGAAAAATGCCCCTGCCACATTTCAGAGTTTGGTCAACCAGCCCAGTCAACCAGGTGAGTTGGGAGGAACACTTGCAGCACCTCTGCATAGTGTTGGAGACCCTGCAAAAGGTAGGCCTCACTATTAAGGCCAGTAAGTGCCAAATAAGGCGGGGTTCAGTGGTGTATTGGGGACACCAGGTATGGACTGGCCAGGTGGCACCCCTACAGCCAAACATTGACACTATTCTGGCTGGGGAGCCTCCCAAGATCTAGACTGAGGTAAAGGCCTTTTTATGACTCACTGGCTATTAGAAGAGGTTTGTCAAGAGGTATGGCACCATTGTTGCCACCTTGAATGAGTTGAGTTCCAAGAAGCAACCAACCTGGACAGAGGCTTGCCTTGATGGCTGCCATGTGCACCTCACCTGTGCTGAAGGCACCTGACTACTCCAAGGAATTTGTTGTGCAAACAGAAGCCTCAGAGCATTGTATAGGTGCAGTACTCTCACAGCTGAATGAGGAAGGCCTAGCTCAACCTGTAGCCTTCATTAGCAGGAGATTACTTCCCAGGGAACATAGGTGAAGCTTTTGCTGTGGTATGGGCACTGAAGAACCTAAGACCCTACTTGTGTGGGACTCACTTCCGGGTTCAGACCGATCACAGGCCCCTCGGATGGTTAATGCAGATGTGGGGTGGGAATCCAAAACTGTTGAGGTGGTCTATTTCCCTACATGGGATGGACTTTATGGTGGCACACCACCCTGGCATAGAACACGCCAATGCTGATGGTGTATCCAGATTCATCTGCCTTAGTGATGAGAACTCCCTTGAGGTTGGGTAGTGCTCCCCACTTTCAACTGGGACGGACAGGTGTTACACTTGGAATCCTTGGTGTGGTCTCCCTAAATTTGTGCTCTCTTTCCCAGGTTGTTGATGTGTGATGGGCGCTGTTTTTGCTGATGGTACTCTGGGCACTTTACCACTACTATCCAGTGCTAAAGTGCAAGTGCTCCAATGTAAACTGTATGTATAATTTGCTTTCCATGACTGGCATATTTGATTAACTAGTAAAGCCCTAGTACAGTGCACTAGAGGTGCCCACAGCCTGTAAATCAAATGCTACTGGTTGGCCTGCAGCACTTGTTGTGCCACCCACGTGAGTAGCCCTGTAAACATGGCTCAGACTTGCCACTCCAGTGTCTGTGTGTGCAGTTCTGAACTGCCAATGCGACTTGGCAATGTACCCATGTGCCAGGCCTAAACCTTCCCTTTTCATACATGTAAGGCACCCCTAAGGTAGGCCCTAGGAAGCTGCATGGGCAGGGTGCAGTGTATATTTAAGGTAGGACATATACTGGTGTGTTTTATATGTTCTAACAGTGAAATACCGCCAAATTTGGTTTTCACTGTGCAAGACCAATCTCTCTTGTAGGTTAACATGGGGGCTGCTTTTAAATATTATTTAAATGCAGATTCCCTTTGGGCGCAGATAGAAATATGTAGTTTAGGGTCTCTGAACTCACAATTCAAAAATGCATCTTTTGCTAAAGGTTATTTTTAGACTGTGTGTTTGAAAATGACACTTTTAAAAAGTAGGCATTTTCTTGCTTAGACAATTCTGTGACACTACCTATTTGTAGATTCCCTGTCTGGGTCAGTTTGACAGTTGGGCTGTTTGCACTTCTCCTATAGACAGTGACACAAAAGATGCTGGTGTGTAGCCTGCATATCCTGATGAACCATCTGTGCTGGAAGGGAGGGGAGGAGTGGTTACTCACGCCTGAAAAGGGTGTGCCTGCCCTTACACATTGCAGTCTTCAACCCCCTGGTGTGTGTCTGGGGCCTGGCCTGGGCAAGGCAGGATCTTACAAACAAGAGAGGTTTTCCTTTGAAGCTTGCCACTTCAAAGGCAGAAAGGGGTATAAGTAGTGGACCCACAAGCCCTGAAGATTAGCTCACTTCTTGAACCAAGCTGAACCACTGCCAAGGAGAAGAGCTGAAGAGCTGAGGAGAAGTGCTGCCCCTACCTGGACGGTGTTTTGTTGGGCTGTCCTGCAGTTGCTGCTTCTGCCTGTAAAAGGGGACAAAGACTGGACTTTGTTGTGCATTCCTGCTTGAGAAGAATCTCCAAGGGCTTGAACTGAGCTTGCCTCCTGATGTTGAAGTCTCAGGATTGTTAAAGACTTCTCCTGCTAGCACCTGGACTCTCTGCTGAGACTCCTGCCCTGCCAAGTAGTGCCCTCTTCAGTCCCTGGGCCCTTGAAAGGTGAAGTTGACAGACAAGAACTGGAAATCCATGCACAGAATGCTGTGCAGGGAAATTTTAGACGCACCTTCCGCAAGACGGCTGATAAACGATGTGCCGCCGGCTTGACTGTTGAAATTGAGATTCCACCTGTATCATGGCTGAGAGATCGACACATCATGGCTGGAGAAACAATGTGCACCACCCACTTACGGAGGCTGATAATGACGCAAACCCCACACCGCGCGGTTTTCTGATACCGTGCGACTGGATTTTCCACACATAGTCCCTGGGCGTCAAAGTCAACCCGACTCTGTGTGGATCCAAGGTGCCCCATCCGGAAATTGATGCATCACTCTCTTGCGAGGGAGAAAAACAACTCATTGCCGACCCAACCGGAGAAGGAAATTATGCACTGCCTTACTTGTGAGTAAGGAATCCCTTTTGGGACGCGCGCTCACCTGTGCAGCTTTATATTTTGACGCTAACCTGGTGCTTTGTGTAGCAACAGTATTCTCACTGTTTAAGGATTAAGGGGGTCATTCTGACCCTGGCGGTCGGTGATAAAGCGGCGGCCAACCCGCCAACAGGCTGGCGGTCCAAAAAATGGAATTCTGACCCTGGCGGGAACCGCCAACAGAGCCCGCCACTTTAACACTCCGACCGCCACGGCGGGACACACAAACAGCGCGGCGGTCACCGCCAACAGGCAGGCGGCAGACAATGTACCGCCCACCCTATCACAACTCACCAATCCGCCACCTTTTCCGGGGCGGGAGCACCGCCGATAAAAACACGTTGGAAACAGACTACGAATGGGAAAACGCTCACCTCTATACACTCCACGAGGACGGAGGACAGCATGGAGCCCGAATTGAACATCCTACCTGCTCTCGTCTACCTGCTCATCTACCACGAGTACGAACTCT
Source organism: Pleurodeles waltl (assembly GCF_031143425.1). Taxonomy (NCBI): domain Eukaryota; kingdom Metazoa; phylum Chordata; class Amphibia; order Caudata; family Salamandridae; genus Pleurodeles; species Pleurodeles waltl. Next base: position 925,014,389 of record NC_090447.1, read on the forward strand.
GGCGCAGACGACAACGGTGAGTACCGCACCTACGACACAGGGGAGGGGGGGAGGAGGAAGGGTTACGGGCACACACATACGCAATACACCCACCCCCCAACTATCTACACACCAATTCAGAGCACCAAGTCAAAGTGACCCCACCCAAACCCCCCGGAATAATGAAAAGATATAATTAAAGTGAGAAACTAAATTTATGTATAAAATAGGTTCATTGAAGTCATGGTAAAATAGGAAAATTAATTTAAAAAAATCAAGTTTAAACATTGCGTAACCGAGAAATAGAGGCAATAAGTCCAGCACAGTCATTGAAATTTCAACTGTCCGTGGGCCAAAGTGTATCAACACATGGGCAAAGCCCACACAGGAGACCTGAGTCCGTTGGAGAGAACACTGCAGGGGCATCAGATGATAAAACTACAGGCACCTCAGGGGGAAGGGAAGGGGGGGCACCACAGCCACATGAGTCCACGACGCCAGATCCAAGAAGGGGCCACCATGCCCACTGTTATATCCTGGGGAGTGCAAAGCCACAGTCTCTCAAGTCACTGAAATTTCAACTGTCCGTGGGCCAAAGTGTATCAACACATGGGCAAAGCCCACACAGGAGACCTGAGTCCGTTGGAGAGAACACTGCAGGGGCATCAGATGATAAAACTAGAGGCACCTCAGGGGGAAGGGAAGGGGGGGCACCACAGCCACATGAGTCCACGACGCCAGATCCAAGAAGGGGCCACCATGCCCACTGTCATATCCTGGGGAGTGCAAAGCCACAGTCTCTCAAGTCTCTACAGTGGGTGGCTTGCACACTGTCATATCCTGGGGAGTGCAAAGCCACAGACTATCAAGGCAGGGTGGCCCGAGTGCAGCGTGAACAGTAGCTCGACACAGAACCGGCACTGTCATTGGGCCAGCGGTGCTTGAGACGGCGGGGCCCAGTGGAGCGGTGCTTGAGACGGCGGGGCCCAGCGGAGCGGTGCTTGAGATGAAGGGCCCAGCGGAGCGGTGCTTGAGACGGCGGGGCCCAGCGGAGCGGTGCTTGACAGGAAGGGCCCAGCGGAGCGGTGCTTGACAGGAAGGGCCCAGCGGAGCGGTGCTTGAGATGAAGGGCCCAGCGGAGCCATGCTTGAGACGGCGGGGCCCAGCGGAGCGGTGCTTGAGATGAAGGGCCCAGCGGAGCGGTGCTTGAGATAAAGGGCCCAGCGGAGCGGTGCTTGAGATGAAGGGCCCAGCGGAGCGGTGCTTGAGACGGCGGGGCCCAGCGGATCGGTGCTTGACAGGAAGGGCCCAGCGGAGCGGTGCTTGACAGGAAGGGCCCAGCGGAGCGGTGCTTGAGATGAAGGGCCCAGCGGAGCGGTGCTTGAGACGTCGGGGCCCAGCGGAGCGGTGCTTGAGACGGCGGGGCCAAGTGGAGCGGTGCTTGAGATGAAGGGCCCAGCGGAGCGGTGCTTGAGATGAAGGGCCCAGCGGAGCGGTGCTTGAGACGGCGGGGCCCAGCAGAGCGGTGCTTGACAGGAAGGGCCCAGCGGAGCGGTGCTTGACAGGAAGGGCCCAGTGGAGCGGTGCTTGAGATGAAGGGCCCAGCGGAGCGGTGCTTGAGACGGCGGGGCCCAGCAGAGCGGTGCTTGACAGGAAGGGCCCAGCGGAGCGGTGCTTGACAGGAAGGGCCCAGCGGAGCGGTGCTTGAGATGAAGGGCCCAGCGGAGCGGTGCTTGAGACGGCGGGGCCCAGCGGAGCGGTGCTTGACAGGAAGGGCCCAGCGGAACGGTGCTTGACAGGAAGGGCCCAGCGGAGCTGTGCTTGACAGGAAGGGCCCAGCGGAGCGGTGCTTGAGATGAAGGGCCCAGCGGAGCGGTGCTTGAGATGAAGGGCCCCTGTTCAGCGGTGCTCCTCCCGGCGGGGCCCTGTTCAGCGGTGCCTTTCTGGACGGCGGGGCCCTCTTCAGCGGTGGCTTTCTGCACGGCGGGGCCCTGTTCAGCGGTGCCTTTCTGGACGGCGGGGCCCTGTTCAGCGGTGCCTTTCTGGACGGCGGGGCCCTGTTCAGCGGTGCCTTTCTGGACGCCGGGGCCCTGTTCAGCGGTGCCTTTCTGGACGGTGGGGCCCTGTTCAGCGGTGCCTTTCTGGACGGCGGGGCCCTCTTCAGCGGTGCTTGTTCTGTAAGTCAAGGGAGTCAGACCTGGCCACGACTCCCTGCTCAGTTGCCCTCCGACCGTGCAGTTGCTGGACCCTTCGGTGACGGTGTCCTGGGCCCTTGGGTGTCCTCCCTCACACCCGGGATGGGGCTTGTGGGGCCCTCCTGGTCTGCGCTCCTGCTGGCTGACTTCTCCGCCCTGCTGCCCTTGCCCTCCTTCGATGTGGCTCTCTGGGCCTTACCTCCCCTGGATGTTGTGGCAGGTGAAGTGGCAGAACTTTGGTCCTTGGGGGCAGCCGTGTCAGTCTTCTCGCGGCGGCCCCTTACTTTACGGGTCCTCTTTCCAGGGGGGGGGCTGGCTGTCCCCTTGCTGCTGACCGATGTATCACTGCTGGCAAAGGGGGGACTCCAAAATCCATGCACTACGGTGACCCTTGAAGCCGGGCTAGTGGTGGCTGAGGCGCTCTTGGGACTCTTAGCAGATGGAGGGGGGGGGGTCAGGTGAGGGAAAGAGGTCAAGAGTGAAGAGGTAAACTTTTTTAGGACCAAGGTAAAGGGTAGGTGTAGTGGTTATGGGAGGGGAGGAAGAGGAGGTGGTTGTAGGAGAGTCAGGTGTGCTGTCCTTGGGTGAAGGTGCATGGGCTGGAGGCTGTCGTGAGGTGGTTGGCTATTGGGTGGGTGGCTGCCTGCGTTTGTGTGTCTTGGAAGAGGGGGTGACAGACACAGTGGGAGAGGGCACAGGGGACGTGTAAATGGCAGTGGGGGTGGTGACTGCACGTGTGCGGACTGTACTGGAGGGTGTGCTGGTGATGGAAGTACTGGCTGTTGGTGGTGTGCATGCAGGTGTGAGTAGAGACGTCACAGGGAGGGAGGAGGGAGACGAGGAGGTGGGGGACACAGAGGTGTTAGTGGCTGTTGGCATGTCTGCATCTGGGTGTTGCTTGGGTGAATGTTTGTGTGATCTGTGGTGCTTATGTCTGGATGAGCTGCCCTTGGGTGTTGAGGTGTGTGCAGGCTGGTCTGATGGTGTGGGTGGGATAGGCAGAGGAACAGGAGACAGAGACAGGCTGGAGGCAGTTAGAAGAGGGAGGCTGGAAACAGGGACAATGGCTGCCGTCAGTGCTGAGGCCAGAGCATTGAACGATCGTTGATGGGCAGCCTGACCCGAATGAATGCCCTCCAGGTATGCATTGCTACGATGCACCTCCCTCTCTACCCCCTGGATGGCATTCAAAAGCGTAGACTGCCCAACAATGATGGTCTGTAGGAGGTCAATGACCTCCTCACTGAGGGCAGCAGGGGTAACAGGGGCAGGGCCTGAGGTGCCTGGGGCGAAGGAGACGCCCGCCTTCTTGGGCGAGCGGGCACGGAGCGAAGGCTGAGGGGCTGCTGGGAGGGCGGAGCTGGTGCGCTGGGTGGCGGCTGTACCTGTAGAGGCGGGGGGCACGGATGTTGCCGCCACCGCTAGGGCGCTCCCATCCGAGGATGTGTCGGTGTCGCTGGTGTCACCACGGCTCCCCGTTGTGAAGCTCCCCTCGCCCTCCGTATCACTGGTGGCCTCGGTGTCTGTGCCATGGCCCACCGGGGCCTTGTGAGTTGCAGCTCCCTCGTGCTCCGGTGCCAATTCTCCTCCGCCTGATGATGCTAATGCACAGATGCACAAGAAGATGAAGAAAAAGGGTGGGGGGAGAAATAAAAACAGGTTGAGTGCAGGCATTGTCAACACCGTTGGCGGAGAGGACAGACACAGGAGCCTCATGCACTAAGCCGCGCAATCGGGGTACACTACTCAGTACTTGTGACTAGGCCAACAGGTCTGGGGACAACAAACGCGCACTTGGGTGATGCAGGACCATGGATAGCTGTACTTGTCACCCTACAGAGGTGGGGGGCGGGGGCACAGGGACATGGCTAAAGGAGAGGACTACACTACAGAAAGCGCCCTGGCCTAATGTCACCCACAGCCCTCTTCCCCCACCCAGGCACCTCCACTGCTCGTAAAGATAGCTGAATGTGCTGGTACTCACCCCCTTGTGTCTGCTGTGATGTCCTCACGCGCCCATCCAAATCGGGGTAGGCCACCGCCAGGATCCGGGACATCAGGGGGGTCAGGGTACGACTGGCACCCCTCCTAGGTTGGGAGGCCATCCCCAGCAGTGACTCAGCGGTCTTCCTGGTCCCGCGGCGGATGTCCTCCCACCTCTTGCGGCAGTGGGTGCCCCATCTGTTGTGGACCCCCAGGTTCCGGACTTCCTTGGCGATGGCACGCCAAATGTCGACTTTCTGATGGGCGCTGACCTATTTGACATGTACAGGGTGGAATTGGAAATATCATCAATTTTCCGCATGATAGATGCGATTGGCCCCCCCTCCCCAACCTTGCCATGTGGCACATGCTCTCATCTGTCGTGCCTTGCACTCGTCATTGTCTCCCCACCCCACCATCTAATATCCACCCCACTCAACACAGGCATAGCCCATTCAACGTGCACACAGTGTACTTACCTGTTGGTCTGGAGGAACGTAGAGTCGCGCATACTGGGGCAGGACCCCATCCACAAGTTTCTCCAACTCTTCTGTAGTGAAGGCAGGGGCCCTTTCCCCAGTCGCAGCAGCCATTGTCTCTTCCAGACCGAGTTCACAGCAGCACTTGCAGTACAGGTCCTCTCCTGTGGATGATCAGGTCTCGAGTGATTAACCAGTTAGAAAATGGCGGTCACGCCCGCGGCGGTGCGTACCGCCGCGGTGCGTACCGCGACCGCTGGCACACCTAGTCATTGGCTCGTGAAACCCATAGGGTTCGATGTTAACCAATGCGGCTTGGCGCCGCGGTCTTCGACCGCCTACCGCCACGGTGTGTCACGCCAGCACATTGACCTCACATCCCACTGTCACACTTCTCAGGTCAGGCAGCCGCCATTTCAAGGGCCCACATGGCTTAATTTCTACTGCGTCACACAGGCCTAGGCCTTGCATTGCCACTCATACAAGCCATTCAATGCATTGAGAATCGTGTACTGTGCAAGCTGTAGTTACGTACCTGTGGGTTGCTTGACTCTGTACTCCATGTTGTCCTTCCTAGGCACCGTCCGCTGGGACTTGTGAGGAGAAGGATGAATCCTCCCGTGTACCGACCGCTGGTGGACCTGTCGACAATGGAGGAACGTCATATAATACTTCAATACCGACTTGACCGAGCCACTATACATGAACTGTGTGCCCAGCTGGAGCCAGCACTGATGTCCCCCATCCGCCAACCCACAGGAATTCCCCCTCTGGTGCAGGTTCTGTCAGTACTCCATTTTTTGGCAAGTGGGTCTTTTCAGACAACAGTGGCCATGTCATCAGGGATGTCTCAGCCTATGTTTTCTAAGATTTTGTCCAGAGTGTTGTCTGCCCTGACGAAATACATGCGGAGCTACATTATTTTCCCTGAGGAGGGTGATTTGGCCACTGTGAAGGGTGACTTCTATGCCCTTGGACATATCCCCAACATCATTGGTGCCATTGATGGGACCCAGGTGGCCTTAGTACCCCCAAAAGACGATGAGCAGGTGTACAGAAACAGGAAAAATTACCATTCAATGAATGTGCAGGTGGTCTGTTTGGCTGACCAGTACATCTCCCATGTAAATGCCAAGTTCCCTGGGTCAGTGCATGATTCGTATGTTATGCGAAATAGCAGCATCCCCTATGTGATGGAACAGCTACAGAGACAACGTGTGTGGCTAATAGGTGACTCTGGTTACCCCAACCTGTCGTGGCTACTGACCCCAGTGAGGAATGCCCGGACCAGGGCAGAGGAACGGTACAATGAGGCCCATGGGCGATCTAGGAGGATCATAGAAAGGACCTTCGGCCTCCTGAAGGCCAGGTTTAGGTGCCTGCATATGACAGGGGGATCCCTAATGTACTCACCAAAGAAGGTGTGCCAGATCATCGTGGCCTGCTGTATGCTTCACAATCTTGCATTGCGACGCCAAGTGCCTTTCCTGCAGGAGGATGGTCCAGATGGTGGTGTTGTAGCAGCTGTGGAGCCTGTGGAGAGTGAAGAGGAGGAAGACGACGGGGACGACACGGACAACAGGGACACAGTCATACAACAGTATTTTCAGTAGCACACAGGTAAGAATCCCCCACGCCATTTTACATTTACTTCTGGCCTCTTGCATCTCTACTTTCTGTGTTTCCCCCCAGTTCCTTTCAACTGAATTGTGACTTTCCCTTCCCTTTTCAGAGCTGTATGACCCCGTGACTTCTGGTTTGTTCGCCCATGGAGTAAAGCACATTGACATTGGTATGTTGTCATCACAATGTAACTGAAAATGTTTGAACCGTTATGTGTAATACATTTGTTAAGATTACAAGCAGACTCTTGAGTGTTTTAAGTGCAATTAGTGATTTATTTAAAGTGCTACATATAGGTCCATGATAGTAAAACGGTGATGGGTGGGGGTGGAGTGATGTCCATGGCAGAGTCCAGTTCTCGGTCGCACAGGTGCATTGTCCATATGCCTGTGGAAGGATGGAGCAGGGGCAGTTCAAGGTTGGACAGGGTGACAATGTGGGACAGTGGAATGACATCCGGGGGTATCTTATGCTGGCGGGGGTCTTGGCATCCTACTCTGTCTTCCTTTGTGATCTCAGGTTCCTCTTGCGGGGTGGTTGATCTTCAGCAGTAGGTGGGGTTCTGGTGGCCTGTCGTTGTGTGGGGGCCTCCTGTCCACTAGCGCCGGCGGAGGTGGTAGGCTGTTCCTGGTCCAGGCTGGTGACAGGGGCCCTTTGGGGTGCCACATGGTCCCGCAACGTGGTGACTGTTAGGTTCAGGGCCAGGACGATGTTCCTGAGCTCCTCTCTGTACCCCATGTACCGTTCCTCCTGCTGTGCCTGGATCTCCTGGAACCTGGCCAGTACCGTCGCCATCGTCTCCTGGGAGCGGTGGTATGCTCCCATGATGGTGGTGAGGGCCTCTTGGAGAGTCGGTTCCCTGGGCCTGTCCTCCCCCCCCTGTCGCACTGCAGCCCTCCCAGTTGCCCTGTTTCCCCGGGCCTCTGTCCCCTGGACGGTGTGCCCACTACCACTGCCCCCAGGTCCCTGTTGTTGTTGGGGTGTTGGGTCAGCCTGGGTGCCCTGTAGTGGCGGACACACCGCTGATTGACCTGTCCTGGAGACAGAGGCATGGGCCCGCTGGGTGGGAGCTGTGCTGATATTCTCTGAGGGGGTTAGGTCTGCTGTGGCCTGTGTCTGTGTGTGGGGAACCGACTGTCCAGAGGTCCCCGATGGTCAGGGCTGGTCATCAGGTTCTAGGTCGACAGAGCTGCTGTCCTCACTGGGGGCCTGTTCTGGGGGTGGGATGGACATATCTGGACCCTCCTGGCCGGTGTGTTGGCGTTCGGGCCCTGCAGGGGTGAAAGAGTATGGTTATTGCTTCTGTGTGTTCCATGGCGTGCGATTTGTGGGTGCCCTTGTCCCCCAGTGCTGGCATTCCCTTGTGGCAGGAGTTGTGAGGGTGGTTTGTGGGGGGGATGGGTATGTGCAGTGGTCATGCAAAGGTGATGGGTGTCCATGGTTTGTGTTGGCATTCAGGGTTTGGTTTTGGGTTGGGTGGGTTGTGCTGGTGAGACATTGGCAGGGAGGATGTGTGCTGGGGGGTTAGGGGTGAGGGTGGGGGTGTGGGTTGGCATGCTGGTGGTTGGGGGGGGGAGTAGTTGAGACTAGACTTACCAGAGTCCATTCCTCCGCCTACTCCAGCGAGGCCCACAGGATGCAGGATGTTCAAGACCTCTTGCTCCCATGCTGTGAATTCGGGAGGAGTGGGTGGTGGTCCGCCGCCAGTCTTCTGCACAGCGATGTTGTGTCTTGAGACCATCGACCGTACCTTCCCCCGTAGGTCGTTCCAGCGCTTTCGGATGTCTTCCCGGTTTCTGGGATGCTGTCCCACAGCGTTGACCCTGTCGACGATCCTTTGCCATAGCTCCGCCTTCCTGGCTATTGTGATGTGTTGCACCTGTGTGCCGAAGAGCTGGGGCTCTACCCTTATTATTTCCTCCACCATGACCCTGAGTTCTTGGTCCGAAAACCTGGGGTGTCTTTGGGGTGCCATGGGGTGGTGTGGATGAGGTGTGGGGTGGTGTTTGTGGTGATGTGAGTGGTGGTGTGTGGTGATGTGTGGTGATGTGTGCGTAGATGTGGTGTGGTTGATGATGTTGGGTTCCTGTGTGTGTTGGGGTTTTCGATTGCTGTGCTCTCTCTCTCTCTCTCTCTATCGCCTTCTCTCCGATTTCCTACTAGTGGGGGTTTGTGGGTGATGTGGGTGTGTGTTTTATAGTTGCTTGGATGTGTGGGAGTGGTGTTTGTATGTGTATCAGGTGTGTGTATTTCAAATTGTCCAATGTGGCTGTGTTTTGGAGCTGGGTGTGTATTTTGACCGCGGCGGTGTGTACCGCCAATGGAATACCGCGGTTGAATGACCGCCGTGTGGATTCGTGGGTCGTAATGGCATGGGCGTGTTTGTGTTGACGTGGCGGTGGAGGTTTGGTCATCTCCAGTTTATCGCTGCCCGCTGATGAGGCTGCCTTCCGTGGATGTCGGGTTTTTGGCGGCTTGGCAGTTGTGGGTCAGAATGACTGTGGCGGTTTACCGCGGCCGCGGCGGTAGAATGGCGGTCTTCTGACCGGCGGTAAGAGCCTTTTACCGCCGAGGTCAGAATGACCCCCTAAGACTCTTATTCTTTTGAAAATTCAGATCTTGACTTGTGTATGTTGGATTTTTGTCATTTTGGTTTTGTTCGATTTAGATAAATATTATCTATTTTTCTAAACTGGTGTGGTGTTCATTTTGTAGTGTTTTCACTGTATTACTGTGTGTGTTGGTACAAATACTTTACACATTGCTTCTGAAGTTAAGCCTGCCTGCTTGCGCCAAGCTACCAAGGGGGTGAGTGGGGGTTAACTGAGTGTGATTCTTGTTTACCCTGACTAGAGTGAGGGTGCTTGCTTGGACAGGGGGTAACCTGACTGTCATCCATTATTAACAACTACAATTAATCTAATTTTAATATTTAACATATAAATGAGTTTTATAAACATTCTACAAAATCCAGTAGAAGTGAAAGCTGTTTTCACTGTTTAGGGCTGTATTTTAGGAAAACAAAAGCTCAATTAAAATTCTATTTTTGCAGTCTTTTAGCTACAGAATGCATTCAACCACTGTTTATTGGAAAATTCAATTCAATGAGGAGATTGGCTTGTTCGTAAGCATACCATAAAGGTAAATTTTAAAAAAGTTAGACTTTGCTTTCCTAAAGCTCCAAATATCACATTAACAGTAGCCTGTGTCCTGTCACTGTTTTCCCCTTGATGAGGTTTGAAAACAGTGTTCACAGCAGAGCACAGCAGTGTGCTCCCTTTCTTTGTGTGTCTAATTGACGGCTCCCGTGAGCCTACGAGATGACGAGCTCTGGTGATGCACCTGTTTGCCTACTAAGTGATACAAAAACCTGTGAAGACGTTCGGCGGCATTTCAAGCAACCCCTTCTGATATATTTTCTCTCTGCAGATGACGGCCGAAAGCCAGAAACACGTGTCCAGAGATACGGCACTTGCTGCACCTACTTAAGGTGAAAGACTTTTTGAAAAATGTCTCTGTATTTAAATCAAATGACTGCATTTACCATGATGCATTGGGGCTATTGTATGCTGGAGTGTGAGGCAGTGTGCTCCCTTTTTTTGTATGTTACAGACATAAAGTGGGGGCTGCAGGGAGTGCAGAAGCACCCTAGAAAAAAATTGTTAAAAGTAACCCCTATGTTTTCTGGCACATATAAAATGTTACCAAAGGCATTCCCAGAGGAGGAACATTTGCTCTTCAACTAAAGGTTACAAGCCTCCTTTGTGGTTGGTCTTATGTCTTCATTATGTAACCTGAGGAGTATAAAATGAAGACTCGAACATTGCATTTACTGTTGTTGTTAAACCCAAAGTGTGTGCTTACATACATTGATGAGGTGACCCCTTGGCAAAGCCATTAGTCTTCTCTTGTTTAATAATATGATCATTCCTTGACACAGCTAATAAGCTAGCATTGTTCATTGATGTGTCTAATCTTTAAGAAAGAAAATAGGCTTGTCTAGCATTATGATGTGGCCAGCCTTCAACATAGGCAATAGGTTTGCCTTATACATTGATGTGGTCACCATTTGAAAAGTCATATGTCACTTGCGTCAATTATGTCATTCAAAATGTCAGGAGTGATGTAACATGTGAGATCTTGAGAAGTACATGGCAGGAGCCTAAGCCATAGTTAACTCAGATAACTATAACTATGAATTGTAGATTTTATTTAGTTGAAATTATATGTTTTATGTGATATTTTCACCAAATTATAACAACATTTCAACAACATTTCAAACACACACTCACATATGCATGCATACTTTGTCAATGTTTCACAAATCTTGACAAATCTTTCCAGAAAAGAGTTAATCCACCTAGGTCCTTGCTAGAAAGGATAATCAGACAAGCGTGGATGGGCTGAAAGTAGAGGTCCCAACAAAATGTTTCCCCATGCAAATTCCCTTGAGGATTTTGGACAATAATACAAAAAAACAGCTGCACAGAATTACACTACATTTAGCTGTAAGATATATGTTTATTCAGAAAGTAGACATTTTGTGATTTTGTGTAAATCTTTTCAGCCATATTTGCTAAAGTAAGGCTCAAATTGTATAGATTTATTAACAGTTGATGTCCAGATATGCTCTGATTTACCACCTTAAAGGGGACTAGTCAATCTGGGTTGGTTGTTCATAACATGAACAATATGTTGTGGCAGCCATTACAGGACTCAGGAACATGGTCTCTGAAGCCTGAAAAGTAATTAAAACAAATATAAAATGGGGAGGCTGTGCTCACTGTGACACCAAAGGGCATGTAGCCCCATAGTGACCCCTCTCCTTGATTGACTGGCCACAAGACTGACAACCTACTCGGGCAGTTTAACAGGACATGCTCCTATTTGAAATGCATTCTACTCAAAGCTTGTTTTAGAGGGAAAGAAATAGGAACACACATAAGGGAATAACATTCCAGATCCTTGGGGCATAGATAGTAAAGGCAATTTACTTTGTTTTTTCCATTTTTAGCATGTCATCTTCACCCGTCTGAAGGTGTCCTTGCTACGGGTGTGTGGAGAGCCATGGTAAATGGCATGCTTGTCATCCAAGAAGGCAGGAGTGTCAGTCGTATAGTGCAAACCTAATCAAAATCAGTGATGGTAAAAGTAGCTGGTTTATGGACTGCTAACGCACAGTGGAGCAAGTTGTGAGACATGAGATGTGCGCAGGACGCATGCAGGATGCCAAGAAGTTGGAAACAGCTGCAGACTGGTGGCCGCAGGTCGCAGGCTCCGTGCTGTGACAGCCACCGCTTCGAGTGGGGGCCGTGCAGGTGTCAATTAGACAATTGTATTTTGTAAGTTTGCGCCACTTTTGCATCAAAAAGTGGCGCAAATGCGGTGCTAAAAAAGTATAAATATGGGCAAAAGAACTCCTTTCTAAAGAAGGAATTGCTGTCCTTGTTGTAAAGCTACTTTTTATAGAAGCTTCAAAGAGGTGCATCTTATCCTTGATTGGACTGAAACACCCTAAGCATTTTATAAGTAGAAGTATTTGACCACCAGAATAATATATTGGTACCTAGGAGAAGTGGGAAGTATTACTTGTGTTTGATTACAATAGGCATCGGAAGGGTGCAATGACTGCCAAAAAATTTGAGATTGGGTAATTTGCTTCCTGGGTGATCCTGTTTGAAAACTAAGGGCCATATTTATACTTTTTGACGCACAACTGCGCCAGCGCAGTTGTGCGTCAAAAATTTTAATGCCGGCTAACGCCATTCCAAAGCGCCATGCGGGCGCCTTATTTATTGAATGACGTTAGCCGGCGCAGCTGACTGGTGTGCGTCAAAAAAAAATACTCACACCAAGCAGCGCCGGTGTAGGGGGATATGGGGCTTGGGCGTCAAGAAATGGGGCAAGTCAGGTTGAGGCAATTTTTTCGCCTCAACCCGATTTGCGCCATTTTTTTTTCACTCCCAACCCCCATAGAAATGACTCCTGTCTTAGCAAAGACAGGAGTCATGCCCCCTTGCCCAATGGCCATGCCCAGGGGACTTCTGTCCCCTGGGCATGGTCATTGGGCATAGTGGCATGTAGGGGGGCCCAAATCAGGCCCCCCTATGCCACAAATTTTTTTTTAAAAAAAACTTACCTGAACTTACCTTAATGTCCCTGGGATGGGTCCCTCCAGCCTTGGGTGTCCTCCTGGGGTGGGCAAGGGTGACAGGGGGGGTCCCTGGGGGCATGGGAGGGCACCTCTGGGCTCCTTCAGAGCCCACAGGTCCCTTAGGGGCATATTTATACTCCGTTTGCACCGGAATTGCGTTGTTTTTTTTGACGCAATTCTGAAGCAAAACTAACTCCATATTTATACTTTGGCGTTAGACGCGTCTAGCGCCAAAGTCCATGGAGTTTGCGTCATTTTTTAGCGTGGACACCTACTTTGCGTTAATTATATTCAAGGTAGGCGTTCCCGTCTAAAAAAGTGACTCCGCGGCATGTGCGCCGTATTTACACTCCCGGGCAAAATTCATGCGGGGGCGGGTCAAAAAAAATGACGTACGGCCGCTTTTGCGCTGTTTTTTAGCGCCTGCAAAAGGCAGGCGTTAAGGGACCTGTGGGCTCTGAAGGAGCCCAGAGGTGCCCTCCCATGCCCCCAGGGACCCCCCCTGTCACCCTTGCCCACCCCAGGAGGACACCCAAGGCTGGAGGGACCCATCCCAGGGACATTAAGGTAAGTTCAGGTAAGTCATTTATTTGTATTTTTTTGTGGCATGGGGGGCCTGATTTGTGCCCCCCTACATGCCACTATGCCCAATGACCATGCCCAGGGGACAGAAGTCCCCTGGGCATGGCCATTGGGCAAGGGGGCATGACTCCGGTCTTTGCTAAGACAGGAGTCATGTCAATGGGGGTTAGGAGTAAAAAAAAAATGGCGCAAATCGGGTTGCGGCGCAAATTTTGCCTCAGCCTGACTTGCCCCATTTTTTGGCGGCCAAGCTCCATTTTCCCCTACGCCGGCGCTGCCTGGTGTACGTCATTTTTTTTAACGCACACCAGACAGCGCCGGCGGCTAACGCCGGCTAACGTCATTCAATAAATACGGCGCCCGCATGGCGCTTCAGAATGGCGTTAGCCGGCGCAAATTTTTTTGACGCAAAACTGCGTTAGCGCAGTTTTGCGTCAAAAAGTATAAATATGGCCCTTAACGCCTGCCTTTTGCAGGCGCTAAAAAACGGCGCAAAAGCGGCCGTACGTCATTTTTTTGCACCCGCCCACTCCCGGGTGTGAATTTTGCCCGGGAGTATAAATCCGACGCACATGCCTCGGAGTCGATTTTTTAGACGGGAACGCCTACCTTGCATATAATTAACGCAAAGTAGGTGTCGACGCTAAAAAATGACGCTAACTCCATGGACTTTGGCGCTAGACGCGTCTAACGCCAAAGTATAAATATGGAGTTATTTTTGCGTCGGAATTGCGTAAAAAAAAACGACTCAATTCCGGCGCAAACGGAGTATAAATATGCCCCAAACTACTCTAAATGTAAAATTTTGTGCTTCCACAATAAGAAGAAATTTAAGTATGACAAGTTCTGAAAGTGAAAGGGCGCACATAGAACATAATTTAAGCAAGGCGCAATCTCAAGCTAATGGCCTGAACGCCCTCTACAAGGTGACAACAAGGAGACATTTCAAACATCTCTTAGGGGTATACCAGGAAAAGATACCACCCTCTTTACTCTATGATTTGGGACAAGTAGGAGTCTCTAAATGGGGTTTTCAAGGTAAGCTGGAGGGCTGCATCCTCAGAAAATTAATATCTGTTTGCTCGGCTTTCTAAGCAGCAAGTTTAAGGCTAGACATGGGTCTAAGACAATCATTTGTTCAAGGACTGGCCGGGGTCATACATTGGGTGGTTAGTTTGGAGAAATGTGGTGATGATTCTTTGAGGTCTCTGTTAAAAAAATAAATCTTGGCTGGCAATAGGGCAAAATATACTATTGGTAGGAGTTTCACATATGCCCTAGACTCTTTACATTTAGATCCTGATCCTATTTTCACACTTTTCCCGTTACGGCTAAAAAACATTCTTAGACAGGCAACTTGGTCTGCAAGGTTTCACTTGGATAGGAAGGCCTCTGCACACAGGCAAGGTCTCCAATCTCTAATAGATTCTGTACTATTGAAGGAAATGCAACTCTTTATTATTTGGAACCTACCACATGGGATTAGATCGTTGTGGCTCCTATTAAGGCAGGGCTGCCTCCGCTCAATGTATTATGGGCAAGAGGGTATGGATCTCTGGCGATTTGTAATTTTTGTCAAAATGGCATTCAAGATTTGAACCAGGTTGTTTTTATTTGCCCTGCCTTGCTGTTATACCGTTGTAGATGGTTAGGCCCAATCTACCATCAATTGTCCTTACTTACTGTATCAGAAGTATTGGAGGCCTTTTATTTCCCTCCAAATGAATTGTTTTGCTATCGAATTTGTAACTTTTGGAAGTGTTTTTTTTAAATTGTATTAATTATATGATTGAATCATTTTGTGAGAATTGGGGTACGTAAACTGTTTGGGAGGTTTTTAGGTTACTTATTTTATGGTCTCTCTCTTGTATATATTCTATGTTTTATGTGGACCTCCATGGGAGTTCCGTATCATAAAAAAAAAAAATGAAATTGAGCACACATAAGGGATGATAACAGATTTCAGTTACAATATGAATCTTTTGTCATTGGTACGTACTCATTTTAGGAATTGTGGTGTACTCTGAGGTGATTTACCCTTTGTAAAATGCTAATCCCCTGCTGGGTTTGGTGAACAATGTTCGAGAAAAAAATGGTTTTACTCATTATTTTCTCATAGATGTTATGGGAGCTACTCCAGAAGCTCAAATAAGCACATATGTTCTGTAACTTCCACTATATGCCTCAGCTATGTGAGAATACAATCTGACATACTGAGTAAAGCATGCACTTCCAACAGAGGAAGCAGCCTGCCAGTTGATTCTCCAATGTTCTAATGAAGCCTCACACTGCATTCTAAAGAACAACTAGACTGCTAACATTCTTATTTGTGACAAAAGTGTGGCACACCTGAAGCAATCTGGATTGAATCAAGGCTGCAAAACTGAAAGCATTTTCTACAGAGGATACTGCTATAAATAAATGAGGGAGCTTGATAACAAAAAAGTCTCATAAAATGGGCAACATAAAATAAAAAGAGTCCAAATGTAGCCCAAACACCACCTAAACATGGCCCAATGAGAGATATGTGCAAAATGCTTAAGTAACTATGTGCCAAAGCTACCAAGGGTTAAGCTAAGGTTTAAATCAATGAAACCTTTGACTGAACTTAGCATGATGATGATTATACTACTTCTGGTGGACACCAGTCCACCACTACTAATAAACAACTTTCTAAGTGTCCCCATTTGAGAAGAGAAATGCATATGACTCACACTTACAAAAAGGTATGGACATATGTTGTACATTTCGTCACCCAGTGGGTGTTGTTGTCTGAGAGTGAGTGAAAGAGAGATTGTGTATACTCTGCCATAGTCTATGATCATGCCTAATAGTACTTTCATTCCCAGTACAAGCCCCCACATTTACAGAAACTAATTCCACTCTACTGAATTAAGTACTGGTGCAATCATCTTTCATGTAGGACAAGCACTGCTTTTAATAATGTTGCAAGGTTATTCATAGTATCCAAAGACTGGTGAACTAACTCCAGTGTGCCTCCCTCGACAGGATCTTTTCCCAGCTGTCCCTTTCCTAATCCTTTGCCCCTTGATTGTATCACAGTTTGTTATTAAAGTTACATCTTGTGGCTGCTGTGTTTGAATAGGGATGGTAAAGTGTTGCAATTGACTTCCTCGTTAGTATTAAGGGCCTGATTTAGAACTCGGCAGATGGGTTACTCCATCATAACGGTGATGGATATCCCATCCTCCCAAATCTAAATCTCATAGAATATAATTGGATTTACATCAGTGGACGGGATATCCATCACCACTATGATGGAGTAACCCATCCTCTGAGTTCTAAATCAGGCCCTAAGTCTTTGACACTTTAAAATCCGTAAGCAAGGTGAAAGAAATATTCTGCTGACTATAGATTTTCCACCAGTGGATATCTTGGCATGTGCATATGTTAAATAGTTGTAGTAAACATATTCTACCTACTAAGGACAATTATACACTCTGAATGTTTATTTCCAGGACTTCACTGAATTGCAGATTGTTGAGTAATATAGAATGTGGAGGTGTCCCACTTAGAGGTGACTCATCTCACTCTGGTTTTGTAAGGTTAAACGCAATAGTGTACATCTTTGGTATGTGTTTATTTTATTTTATTATACTATAGAGGTGTGCCCACAGGGCCTGCCAAAAGGTGCCTTTTCAGTGGCAAACATGTAACTTTCAGTGTTTTGACTTGAGATAACATGCCATGTGAAGTCTTTAAGAGGGTAATCCAATTAAGGTGAATAGAAATTGGACACTGGTGCAGTGTGTTGAATTACTTTAAGTTAAAAAAGTTTGCTTTATTACAAAGCAATCACAGACATGGTGGTCTGCTGACCCTAGCAAACTACCATCCCAGTTGCAGTTTCCAATCATACAGAATCAGAATTTGTGACCTACCTTATTAATATGCATGAACAGGTCAGATTCTGACTCACTACAATTTAGAATTCAATAAACCAACCTACTAGAGCATAGGTTGGTTCTTACAACTCTTAACTAGTCGCACAAGTTCTGGCTGCAGAACCAGTATTTTGTGACTAGTATATAGCACATATGGCCCATATTTCAGTATGGTAAAAATATCATACCTTATGGTAAATAAAACTTAGCATTTCACTGAAAGCAACAAAGTCACACTATAGTTGGATATGATAATAGGTAAAAAAACATGGAAATGCACTGATAAAAAGAAATGTTAAGGTTATTGTTATAGGTTGCTGATCTAGCTATAACTTGCGTTCCCATCATGCACTGTTTATCCTCCCACATATTGTATAATTCATTACTTTATATGACATCACTGATGACATCACTCCAAAGAATGGAGGAGTAACAGAGTGAAGAGTTCAGCATGAGGCCAGATAATGATTTGGTGTCAGAACAATAGGGGTGTGATTCACAAAAGAGACTTACACTTTTGAGTAAATTTGCATTTTTTAGTAAGTTTTTGACTTTTTTGGTAATTGCAGACTTAAGTGTATGTTACTGAATAAATAAAAAAACAGTAGTAAGTATAGCTCTGCACATGGACATGGCCATCTACGTCTCCTACTGAGCATTATGGAGGTAGGGACTTAAAATAAAACCATGTATGAAATTGTGTTACATTAAATCAAATTATTTAAAATAGTCAAAAAAATAAATACATATCATTTAATGTTTCAAAATACAAATAAAGTATATTTATGAATTTATAATATATTTGATAACTTATTTTGGATTAAAAGAATAATGTAAAAATATTTTTTATTTGAAAACAAGTAAATTATTTAATTCATTCCATCCATCACTTTAATTAAACATTGATGTACAATACTTTTTTGTCCTTAGGTGGGATTATATTTTTTAATTTAAAATTCAGAAAATTACATTAAATTTGATTTCATATATTACTATTGATGTTTTAATTATACATTCATTTAATATCCCTGAAGCATTTTAAATTAGTCTCTACATATTATTAAAATATAAAAACTTAATGCTGTTTATATTTGACCATAGGGAGATTACGCAATCAGCATAGGTAACTCTGCAGGGTAAAGTATGGGGAAAAGTTGTTTGGAAATTGTCTCTGCTTGAAAAGCTGTGCAAAGGAGTGAAGACTGTATGCACCAGGTTATTGCCCTTCCACCTTTGCTTATTTGACTACAAGTGGTTGGCAATCTACAAGGTGTTCAGTAGAGGATGAAGGCTGTGTGTAGCAGGGGCTTCATCATTTAACAGGCCTTGGATATATAGTGGGAATGGGCTCTTCATGGAGCTGTTCTGCCCAGGGCAAAGACTGTTCTTAATCACCCACATATGGTTTATTACCCATGAGAGGTTGGCTTTCCATGATGGATTCGATACAGAACAAATCCTCTGTGTAGTAAGGTCTTGGCCACATAATGGGGCTTGAGTGTCTGACAGAGCAGGTTCTCCATGAAAGGTTGTTCACAGTGCAAAGATTGTTGCAGCACATCCTTTCTCTGTTAATCCTAGTTGATTGCCCTTATAAATTTGGCTATCCATAAAGTGTTTGGTACAGGGTGAAGGCTGTGTATTGGAGGACTTTGGTTGACCTAGGGAAGCTTGTTGGTGTGAAGAGTAATTTATGATTTACATGATTCTGCACCACTTAGTACCTAATTTCATATCTGAAATCCTGCACTGGTTTATAAAGTAATTTGAACAGCAGTAGGTTAGATGATAAAATCAGCAGTGATATAATCAGTCATTTCATCAATGTCATCTGAGATCTCATCACTGATGTCATCAATGAGATTATTGAACATGTTATGAATAATGTGATATGTGAGGTCATTTGTAGGGCATGGCTGATGTGCAAGTTATAGTGGTCTTATTAAACTATAACTGGCAAATTTATTTGTTCTTGTAAAAATACTTTTTTTTTTGCAAAACACAAACATGTGATACAGCAATAAAAGCATTAGGCATAGTGAACAAGAAGGTCAGTAATCTAGGCTGGAGGAGCTGCTCGGTCATACAGAGTATGAGGGCGAAGGAAAACCCCCACATAGGACACCCAAACAGGCAAAAGAAGGAGCCAGAACCCACATCGGGGTATAAGGGTAGGGAAACACCCCAGATGTAGTGGGCTAGAATTTCACTGCACCCATCAGGAAAGATCTCGGGGTGGGTGTCAGCGGGCCATTGATCCGGGTGGAGGAGAATGGCACATTGGTCCGGGTGTTAGGAGAAATCCATGAGGATATCGAAGGGACAACGTCCATAGGAGGGAAAGACATTGAACAAGGGAGACATCACCCAGGCACTGTGGGAGCAGGGCAATGTGTAGCCAGAGTGTGAGGAGCTCTGTGGGGAGAGTACTGTAAACAGCCTCAATGCAGATTAGGACCATCAGCAGCAAGAAAGGTACCTCAGATCGACTTGAAGGCATCCAGGTTATCATTGGATTTGTACATAATGCATTCAGGAATGGCAATTCTGTGATTATCTATGTTCTATTCATCAGTGGTAGGAGCCACCAATGCTAAAGGATACAAAGATTTGCCACAGCAAGAGCATAGATAATCCATTTATGCTCGTGGAAGGTGAGGTCCAGGAGGTCTGCGATACTGTGAAGGAGAGGGGGCAGTCTGAGATATCATGATGGAGAGCAGGGTAAGATGAGGAGGGAACCAGAAAGGGGCTGAGACCATATACTTGCTCAGTATTTCCTGCAATGGACACATTCATGGGATATAAAACAAGTCACAGAGATTGGTGTCACATCTCCATGGGGGAGTAACATAGCCAGGTTGAACTTCCACAGTGACCAATTCCAATCATGCAGCATTATGAAGTACAGGAATTTAAGCTGGGATTCCGGGAGAATCCTGTAGTGCTCTACTAGAAGAGTTGCTCATGTGTCCGGTGAAATAGCCTTGCTGACTGCTGTCTGCCATGACAGCTGCATCACAGCACTTGAGGGACCAGAATGCAGCGCTCTGAAGAGGACCTGTTAAGGCCTGCGGCCAGACCCAGGTAGTGGTCCAGTACACAGAGGTATTGCAGAACAGTTGAGGTGGGGAGCACTTGTGACGCTGGTGGTGCCGGCCCCGGTTCTGTTCCTAGGCAATGTTTCAACTGTCAGAATCACCAGGGTGTACAGGTTGAAGGCCGATATCTGCAGAGAGAACTGGGAAGGTCTTGGTACATCATCTATGGACATTAGATCCACCGAATGCAGCCCCTGCACGCAGCAGGATGCCCAGGAAAAGGCACACTACCAATGCACAAGGCAGAATTATGCCACAGCGGGACCATCACGTGTAGTAACAGAGGCATCCTCAGCAACCAGTGCCCATCCCTCCAAGCCGCCACTATGCCAAGGGAGTAAAACAGGTAGGGCAGCGGGGGCAGGTACAGCATGCAAACAAGTGATGCTCCTGCTG
This sequence comes from Pleurodeles waltl, assembly GCF_031143425.1. Classification (NCBI taxonomy): domain Eukaryota; kingdom Metazoa; phylum Chordata; class Amphibia; order Caudata; family Salamandridae; genus Pleurodeles; species Pleurodeles waltl. Next base: position 925,034,786 of record NC_090447.1, read on the forward strand.
CATCCCAAATGCGCTGATACCTAGGAGGCCTAGAACACCAGGTAATAAGTCTTCATATGTGGCAATCACAGTCCACCTGCCTCCATGTCTGCCCAGAGATGCATAGCACTGAGATGCGGCAGCTGCCCCAAATCTCAAGGGGAATGGCGAAAGAAGGGATGGGGGAAGTGCTGATAAATAAAAAATATAATAATAATAACAAAAAAATTACCTTTTTCCTGCCGTTGCCGTCACCTTCTGCTGTGTTGCTCCTCTGGTCCTTTTGTGGTATTCCAGCATTCACTGGGACACCAGCACAGGCTTCCCAGCACTCCTGGCACTGCCTACATGCTAAACATAGCATGTAAGCAGTGTCAGGATTGGTGTGAGCGGCTCAGAGTGTCAAACACACATGCACACTCTTCCCTCCTCACCCTCCCACAGCCCAGCCTCTCCTCACCCTGAACACACTGCTGGCTGAGGCAGCAGGTGAAAGATAAAATGATAATTAAATATTGTTTAATATTTCATCTCCTGGCTTAGCCAGGGAGGTGACGCTACTTCGTCATTGCAAAGGAACTGCCCCTGAGCCTAGGCTTACGACCACTCCAAACATATGCATGGATATCCATGTCAATGAAGACAAGTAGGGTCCACGGAATATGAACAGGCAATATCCCAAACAGTTTGTTGAAGCTAGGAGTGACAGTCATCTTACTGGTCTGCACCATGCCTCAGAGGGAAAGCTTCAGGGGAAAACATTTCTGGAAGTCATTTGTAGTGTGGTCCAGCAGTGGAAGCATATTATCCTCCACCATATGGGTGAGGACTCTGTTGACCTTAACGCCCAGACAGGTGAGACTAAACAAAACCCAGTTTACTGGGTAGTCACTGGCAGTTGCTGAAATGGTTGATTGGAACATAGAAAAGGTCGAACTCTTGGACCATTTAAATTTGTAATGAATCCTCACTAAGCAACATCGCAGCTGATATTGACATTCTGGGACTGGATAAAATGAGCAAAATATCATCAGCACAATGAAGGGCCTTGACATCACCCACAGTGGTGGGGATGCCAGTCAATCCCTGCAGAAGTTGGATTTCAGCAGCCATGGGCTCCAGAGTAATGAGGTATAGCCATGGTGGGGGGTCCTGCATGCCTCCAGGAAACGGTCTGACAGAACAACGCAACAGAACACCACACCCTCATCATGTGGGGGACCAGAAGGCCCTTCCCTCTTTTGAAAATTTTTGTTGGGAACCCATCCTCCATGGGAGATTTACCTGTAGGTAGTGCCGCTATGGCATCAGTCACCTCCTCCTTAATGATGACCCATGACAGGGTCTCTTGGCCCTCTGCAGACAGCACTGGAGGTGTAATAGGAAGAGACTTGGGTAGAAATGTCGCAATGGTGGATAAGAAGGGCACCTGAAGGATCATGAATCACTGGCATAGTGAGTTGTGATTTTCTCTTATTTAGTTGTGTGGCTAAAAGCTGCCTTTTCTCTGTGGTCATAATGGTGCCACCACAGCCTGATCAAAGCCTTTTCTCCAGCATTTGTGAAATAAGAATTCAGATGGATTTGAGCCAGGTCCAGCCATCATGGGAGAGGCAGGGTGAGGGAGGCTGTGTTTTGGATCATGAGAGTGCATATTTCCTATTCAAGGAGATCCCTGACTACACGATTCTTGCATTTGGCTGTTGTTGTGTCTGTCATCATGGTACACTGAACGGTCCCCTTGCCGGCTGCACTCAGCATCCTGCCAGAGAACCCTGTGCCCTCATTATCTGAAAAGAAGGATTATATATATTCATACATTTGGATTTACCCCTCAGGCTTTCAATAGGCAAAAGCTTGCATGTGCCAATGACTGGGAGGGTTCATTGTGGCAAACATCCAGCCCATGCAGCACCGGACTGTGATCGAACAGCCCTGGCTCCAGAATGGTACAAGAGGTAATGCAGGGGAAGGTCTGGCTGTACACCAGGGAATAATCAATCCAGGACAGAGTCCTGTGTGGGCAGCAAAAGAATATATATTCACAGTCCCAAAAATATGCACAAATCTACCAGACCATGGTTAGATGCCAGGTCCCCTGGAAGCACCCTGTCCCACCTATTGTGCGTATCATCCCTGCCCATCCAATATATGATGAGGTCTGGCACCAAGTTCCAATCACCACCAAACAGCACAGGTGTTTTGCCAAGGGAGGGCAGGAGTTGAGAAGTTGAGCAAAGAAGTCAGACTTACCGTCAGTGGGAGAGTAAATTGCCCCAACCACAACATGTCTATCCAAAGCCCGCAACTTCACCAGCACCCAATGGCTCCCCTTGTCCAACTATGTCCTGAGCCCCAAGCAGGGGAAGGATTTAAGTATAAAGATTTCCACCCCAAATTACTTAGAGCTATTGCATGACAGGGATGCAGCACCAGGATCAACTTCCTTCCTACTGCTGCTAATGACTACCAACACATTCCCATTTAAGTTTGGCAGATTCAACCAGGGACAGGTGGGTCTCCTGCAGTAGGTCTGTGTCTTCTCTCCTGGAATGTAGATAGTGCAAGATCTTCTCGTGCTTGACATAGTGGGAACAGGCCATTGACATTCGTAGATATCAGGGTAAGTGGTGCAGATGTCATGCTGCAAGGACAGGGGAAGGCCAACCCCTGAGGCAAAGAAAGATCCTAAGAAAGCTATAAGTGTGCTTTGTGCAGAGGCTGAGATAGATAGCCATGACTTGCACCAAGAGGGGGCAAGGGGCAAGCAAACCTGGGAGATGGATACAGAGGGAAGGGTACAAGGGGCAGGGAAGAGGCACAACCAGGGAAGGAACATATCAAAACAGGGTCAGTGCCAACAGGGAACACTACTTTAGAGCTAGGCTTGGGACTGCACCACCAGCATATGCCAAGTGTCTTTGTCTGCAACACCATGTCAGAGAAGGGAAGCGGCAAGTTGGAAGGGAGGCCTATCCCTGAGATGAAGCAGCCGGTACCCTAAGGGGGAGCCATCCATAATTAGGAGGACATGGAAAAAGCCCCCCTTTTGTGGAAGGTCAGAGCATTGAAGAGCTGGGCTGGGCAAACAGCTGAGGGGACAGGCAGTGGGAGCGCACCAGCCCTCCATGAGAAAGTGGGTGGAGTCCCCAGGTATCACCAGCAGGGCAAGAAAAGAAAGGGGGAGCCAGAGGTTACAGCTACCAGCTGTCGAGGGATCAGGGGAAGGGTGCAGCAGCAGAATGGTGAGACAGGAAGCAGAAGGGCCACAGTCAGCCATGGCAACATTGAATCAAAGAGATGGGCAGAGTGGTCAGAGAAAAGAGACATCAGTGTGACACAGGAAAGAAATGAACAATACAAAACAAAGAATATGCTCAGATCTCTTCAGTGGTGTCAGTGGCTACCTCTCCTGACTTCAACAGTGACTGAGACGTGTCTTGGTCCCTGTCCTTCTGGAGCACCTCCACAACCTAATGAAGATGCTTCTGATATCTCTCCACTGCAAGCCCACCAGTGCAGATGTAATGGGGCTGGTACTTTGGTTTCCAGTGGGGAGGCTGTTCACATGGGGAGGGGGAGATGCAGCAACATTCACAATCTTGGTCATGGTGGGGTCAACCAAGAAGCACAGATACATTTCTAGCTCCTCAGGATCCACAAAGGCTTTTTTAACACTGTTGATCAACAGCACCATCTGCACAGGTTCTATTACACTGAAATTGATGGCACAGAATTGCAGGCAGAGTCAGAAAACTGCTAGTGTTTGGAGTTGGTGAAGGCAGAGAAGTCTGCTGAGAAGGAAATCAAGTTGCCCTTGATAAGCAAGAGGTAAGCAGCAGAGAGAATAGCCCTCATGTGATTGTGGCAGAGGGCACATGCAATGATGGGACACAAAGAGTTGAGTTGCAGGGCCTGGCAGATGCAAACCTGATGCACCCTCTGCAGTTCCATGGGGCCCTGCAGATGGAGGCTTAACAAGTCTGGAAGCAGTGATGTAAGGTAACCATTCAAGTCATACTTCTCTGACCCCTCAGGCATGCCATAAATTCAAAAGCTATCCCTCTGGGTCTGATCCTCCAAGTCTGTCACCTTGTGGAGCAATAAATTAATGTCCTGTCCCCAGACTGGCAAGCAATCGTATTGATCCTCCATGTCATCCAGCTGATGGTCCTCCGTGTCAAGGTAGGTCTGAAGGGAGGACACTTCCTGGAATCCCGACTCAACCTCAGCCATGAGAGTCATCAGCATGGCATCCAGGGCATTGAGGGCTGAGCTGATAGCTGAGATTTCCTTGAGTAGGGCTTCCATGCCAGCTAAGAAAATAGTTGTCAAGCCGGTTTCCTCTGCGTTAACATGCAGCACAGCTGGTGAGCAAGGTGGTGCCACGCCAGCCCCACAGGCAATGAGTGGCACACTGAGCGGCAGATGAAGAAACAAAGAGTGACCTAGCCAGCAACCCCGGGGATGTGCGAAAATACCAAGGGTGCCTCACCTCAATAGCACACATGGGCCCTTCTAACCAAAGTGGAGGTGAAGTGCATGGCCCATCAGCCAGGCCACAGATCAGAAACTGAGTGCAGGCCACAACAGAAGCAATAAAGCTCAGTCAGCAGGTGTGCGAAGCCTATGAGGAGATACACACAAAAGTAGCAGAAGAGGTGGACCAATGGGGGAAAATCAGTGCCCAAGGAAGGCAGGCAAGTAGTAGCCTGCACTTCAGAGGGACAGTGGGGAAGAGGTAAAGTGTGCCCTGTGTCAGTGGGTTCTCACCTCTGCAGCACAGGCAGGGTGACACAGTGAAGGAGGCTCCAGGTCCCCCACCGCACAATCGTCTAATCACTATGTGGAACTCTTGCATGCAGAGATGCTATCAGGGTGCTGCAGACCAGAGATTGTGCTCCCAGCCAGGAGACTGCACTGGTATCAGGCTCTCTGGGTCATCAGAGTAGGTAGGAGCAGCGTCCACTGTGCTGTTCCCAAAGAATCATGGTGGGTGCAGCAGACACTTCAGTCCCAGGCCAGTGGCCAACAATGTGAAGCAGGGGGCTGTCACAGGCCACAAAGAAGGAGGTTGTTGCAGTCTTGGTCATGGCTCCTGGATGCCCCTGGCTGTCAAGGCCTCGGAGTGCCAGGCCACAGCTCTGGTAATATCAGTCTCCCCAATTCTGGTCTGGCGATGACATTGCAGCTTCTGACACCACACAGATGCATGCACTGGACCACTGTGACATTGAACATCTCACTAGAGGATACAGGCCTCATGGGGCTCCCTATCCCTGGATAGGCCCGTCAAACAGGTGGGGGGATCTCAGGGAATCAGGCTGTGGGCTGCGCAGAATGGTAGCCCACAAGGCAAGCAGGAATGGGGATGCTAAGGTGGCACCTCAAGGAGCTTCAGAGAGAGTGGCCATATTGGTTGGCTCCAAGCCCCACCTCCCATATCTGGTACATTTCTGTGTTTTCTTGCATTTAAAAGATTACTTTATGGCTTATATGTTCACCTAACTAGAATGTAAATGTAACCTTTTTGGTGAATTTCTACTATTTCATAACATAAAGATTTTAATGACATACCTGACTAAATTGTAATGTTGACATTTGTTTTTTCCATTCAATTTCTATTCTTTTAACATACAATAAAATCTCATTACCATAATCAGCCTTTGTTTGTGGCCAACTCCACTTCCTGCATGAGCTTCGTCCCGCACTCAACCCCATAGTTGGTCAAGTCCCCATTGGGGGCCAATCGCTCACGGAACTTGAAGGACCCCCACCACACATTCTTACTTTTTCATTTTTTATTCAGTCATGAGGGACTCCAGAGTGAACAGAGGGGTGTGCGCTGGCTCCTGCTTGAGTCCCACAGATCACATGGTGGGGCCCCAATTAATCTTGCAGAACTTCTGCGAGAGCTGTCAAAATCTCTAGCTAGAGTATTTTTGTACCTGTTGTAGGTCCCACTGTAGCCCCCCACATAAGTGTGAGAGAGGAAGGGTACCCCTACCTTACCCTCTACTATTTAAATAATTTTTAAGTTTTAGGACATGGGGATTGAGTACTTGTGTTCTCTAATGGAGGCTGCAAAATGTTTTCACCAATAAGAATATATTTTTTTTAACTTAGCAGTCCAGGACCAACTGTTAAAATAGCTCCATTTTGGAACCTTAATTTATCCAAAATAGGTACAAAGATTTCAACCAAATCACATATCAAATTTTCCAAAAAGATCCTGTTTTCTGCCCAACTTGGTGTAATTATGTTTAGCTGTTTCATTTTTAGCCCTATGGAAATCGCATGGGAAAATTGGGAAAATTGGATCTTGGGGCCTGGCCTTTTGTTCAGACCCAGATTGCCAGATCATTCTAAAATGTCCAGGTGGGAACTGAGGTGGATCAAAACCAAAGGTATTAGGGAAACATAACATGGTCTTTCTATGGAAAGTCTAACCTAATTATTACTACACTGAGGTGACAGAGAGAGAGAAAGAGACAGAGGGACTGAGGAACAGAAAGAGAGAGAGAGAGAGACAGAGACAGTCATAGATGAATATAGAGAAAGTGAGTATATAATATGCTTTTATTCTATATATTACCATCGTTGAGGGTTGGAAGGGTGTTATGCTCAGGTTCGGGGCGCGCTTCCGCGTGCCGAACCCGTTCTGCCTCGGTCGCGTCTGGCGGCTCGAGCGCGAGGAGTTTTACAGTTGAAGGGAGGAGAAGCTGACGAAGAGACGCGTTATCTGCGCTCTTCATGATTGATGTATTGCCCAATAAAGAAAACACAAAACGCTTACTTCGGTGTTTCATGAGATGGTTACAACATCTCATTTGTGGCGACGAGCTGGTTTCCTACTACGCGTTGATCGTGAGGAGATTAGGAATATATTCCTTGGCACTTGCTTCGTGGGAGGCGTCCTACACATCGTTTTTCTGAAGAAAACAGGCGTTGTCTGGGCATTCCCTTCCGGAGGTTTGTGAATCAGCAAATTGTGTTGGGAATATAGTATGTGTACTGATTTGTACTGGATATGGCCTTTTTAGGTGCCATCTTGGTAGTACTTTTTGCTTAAATCTTTCCTGTGATATTTCACCAAGGGAATTTTATTGTTACGTGGTTCAAAGCACATTGACTGGGAACGTCACGCCTGGATTTAAGTAATGCAATCAGTCAATCCACCACCACCGTTCTTGGAAACTCCTGGGGCTCCTCCTATTCCATGGAGACAGTGGTTTGATGGCTTTGAAACTTACCTGGGTGCCATAGGAGCATCTTGTTTCCGCCCTGAAAGAAAGAAATGTTTGCTTTTACATTCTTTGGGGTATGAAGGGAGAGAGATTTTCAAACATTTACCTGAGCTACCGCAATTGGATGAAGTAGAACTAGATGAATATTTGATGACTACAAAAAAATTGTCCACAAGATTTGACATTTTACCTAGTCTAGTAGTTTTGCGGCACAAATTCTTCAAGCGTCAGCAATTTCAAAGCGAGGATGTTGATGCATACGTCAGTGCTCTAAGACAACTGGCTTCCAAGTGTGAATTTCGGGATTTTCAAGACCAACTCATAAGGGACCAGTTCATTGGTCATTGTACAAATAAACATATTCAGCAGAAATTACTCACCATGGGAAATCCAACGTTGGATGAAGCTATCAAAGTAGCCAAGAGTGTGGAGCTTGCCCAGATCTCTTTGATGGAACTTTCTTCTAGCTCTACTGTGAAGGGTTCAGATCCTCTTCATGTCAGTGTTGTTACTAAAAGGAGTGCAGCGAAGAATACTGATATGAAGAAGAATGACAATCCTTTTTTTAGATCCTCGAACATTTGTTTTAGATGTGGAAACATGCCTCATTACAAAGATGGCAAGTCTTGTCCTGCAAAGAATGTTATGTGTAGAAAATGTGGTAAAGTTGGTCACTTTGCTAGAGTCTGTCAATCCACTAGTAATAAGCAAGCTAATGTCACATGCATAGTGGAGGACGAGGAAGAAAATAGAGAAGAATCTTTTGTAAAAGCCTTCCAAGACATGATTGTTGTGGTCACAGATAAAGTATTAGGGGTCAAGGAACATAACCAATGCATAGATCCCATGGTGGATATTTGGGTTGGGGATAAAATGCTTCGTTTATTGGTGGATTCAGGTGCACGCATTACTATGATTTCATCAGAGCTGTTCCATAATACTTGGGGTGACAGAAAGTTGTTCCCTCCCGATAGGTCTCCGGTCTTGTATGAAGGCAAGAAAATTGAGTTAGAAGGGTAGATAAAAGACTGTTTAGTGTTCAAGGGTCGGAAGATTTTTGGTAAAATTTATGTGGCATATGAGGGTTTGAATATTTTGGGGTGGTATCATCAGGGTTTGTTTGGCCTGGTGCTGAAACCTGGAACTAAAGAGCAAGTTCTGGTGGTGGAGTGTGCAGATTCAAAGACACCGTTTGAGGATGAGTTTCCTGGTGTTTTTGCCCAGTGTTTGGGGAAGATTACAGGATTCAAGCATAGAATAAAGGTTAAGGATAGGGCCATTCCTGTAAGACATAAAGTCAGGTCAGTACCATTTAGTTTAAGAGAAGATCTTAAATCTGAATTGGACAAGCTTCAACAGAATGGTGTAATTGAGCCAATTGAGTCCAGTTTGTGGCTTTCTCCTTTGGTTGTTGCCCGTAAACGTAAAGGAGAACTGCGTTTATGTGTGGATCTCAGGAGTCTCAATAAGGAAATATGGATAGACTTGTATCCCTTACCCAAGATCAGTGACCTACTTGAAGGGCTCAGGGGCTCAGTATGGTTTTCAAAGATTGATCTGGCGTCTGCTTATCACCAGGTTGAACTGGATGAGGATTCAAACCATTACACCGCTTTCAATTCACCCTTTGGCACTTTCCAGTTTTGCAGGATGCCATTCGGGTTGGCTTCAGCAGCATCAGCGTTCCAACGCATCATGCACAAAATTTTGGGGAAAATCCAAGGTATTTTAATTTTTCAGGATGATGTGTTGATTCACACAAGGGGTTTAGAAGATCACAATGAGAAAATTAGATCAGTGTTTAAAATTTTTCAGTCCTTTGGCGTCTGTGTAAAGAAGGGAAAATTTGAGTGTTATAAGAAAGAAATAGAATTTTTGGGCCATTGTGTGTCTGGGGAAGGTATTACTCCTCGTCCTGGTTTAGTAAAGGCAATTGTAGATTCCCCTAACCCTAAAGATAAAGATGAGTTACGATCTTTTGTTGGCATGTGTGAATACTACTCAAAGTTCATTTCCAACTATGCTAGCAAAATGAAAGTTTTGTCCAATATGCTCAAGAGCAAAGTTCCGTTTATATGGGACAGTGAATGTCAAACCATTTTTGAAAGGGTCAATCAAGAGTTGGTAGACGCCAGACCACTGAGTTCTTACGATCCCAGTCAACTGTGTACTATTACGGTGGATGCTAGTAGGTATGGGCTGGGGGCTGTTTTGTCGCAAGGTCTAGGAAAAGAGGAGAAAGTTATTAGTTATGCTTCTAGAGTCTTACGTGATCCTGAACTGAATTATTCAGTAATTGAAAAAGAGTTGCTCACATGCTATTGGGCTAGCGAAAAATTTAGGAGTTATGTTTGGGGCAGAAAATATGTAATTCAAACAGATCATAAACCGTTGGTTTACATTTTAAATGGTGATAAGATTAACTATACGACTCCTCGTATCGCACGCCTCACCACAAAATTGTTGCAGTATGCCTTTCAGGTCAAGCATATTCCGGGGAAAGACAATTTCACAGCAGATTTTCTATCTCGTCTACCTATATGTGAAGAAAGTAATCTTGATTTGGAGGATGATGTGGAAGATTGTTTCATAGCTGCGATTGATGCTGATGAGTCCAAGGTGTGCACTGAGACTGTGTGGAGGGTGGCTGAAAACAGTGATGAGGTGTTGTCCATTGTTAAGCAGCATATAATCAATGGTTGGCCTAAGGAAAGAAATGTGAATCTTGAAGTTCAGCCATATGTCAAGGTGGGTGAAGAATTGTCAATTAAAAATGGGATCATTTTGAGGAATGATAAATGTGTTCCCCCGTGTGAGATTCGTACAAGGTTGGTGGAACATGCTCATGAGGGTCATCTTGGTGCCACTATGACTAAGAGATGTATTAGAGCACACTATTGGTGGCCTTCTATGGACAAGGATGTAGAAAGTGTGGTTGATGGGTGTGTGGTGTGTAATGGTGCAGAAAAGGGGTTGAAGACTGCTAAACCACCATTACAACCCATATCCTTACCGGATAAGGCTTGGGTCAAAGTTGGGGTTGATATGGTTGGACCATTCAATTTTCTCCCCAGCCAGATGCGTTATGCGCTTGTTTTAATGGATTATTACAGTAAGTGGCCAGAAGTGCGTTTTTGTGCAAAGACTACTGCGGGTAGTGCGATTCAGTTTCTCAAAGAGATTTTTTGGAGGGAAGGTTTTCCGGAAACCTTGATCTCGGACAATGGTGTACAGTTTGTGGGTTATGACATGGAAATGTTTTTGAGAGAAGCTGGGGTGAAACATTTGAAAAGTTCTCTGTACCATCCTCAAACAAATGGTTTAGTGGAGAGAATAAATAGGATTGTTGTGGAATGTATCAAATGGGCTAAAGCAAGTAAACTGGATGTGGAAGAGGCCGTGAATTCGATGTTGTGGTTCTATCGCACCACTCCACATTCTGTGACTAAAATTTCTCCTTTTGAACTGCTTAAAGGAAGACGAAGCACCTCAAGACTGTTTCCAGCGTGGTTAGCCAGAATGGTTTCAGGTAAAATTCCTGATTCTGTGAACAAGGACGGGGTGTTGGGTGAAGTAAAAAAAAATCAAGAAAAGGTAAAAGCTAGGTGTGACCTGAAAAATTCTACAAAAAAACTCTCATTTCAACCTGGAGATCTGGTGCGTGTCAAGTTACAGACATTTGTGAGGAAAGGGGAAGCCTGCTATGGTGCTCCTGTTAGGGTAAAGAAAGTATGTGGTAATGCCATCATGGTTGAGAGTGGTCAATGGTGGAATATGGGGAAGGTTGTTAAGGTTAAGGATGTTGGGCACCGTGGAGTGGAAGGAAGTGACTCCTCTGGGTCAGAGGGCATTCATCAGGAACGCAAGGTGTTAGACAATCATTTGTTAGAACCCGACACCTTGAGGAGGTCTGTCCGTGAGAAATGGGTTCCGATCAAACTCAGAGAACATCACAGTATTTAGCAAGAATGTTTTACGTTTTTTTTATCTCATATACACACTGATGTGATTGTTAAATGTTATGTAATGCATAGGTTATCTAATGCTCATAGGTTTTTGTCCAATGCGCTGATGTTTTTTTTGTTCTTATTTATGTAAGTGTAAAAAAAAAAAAAAAAAAAAAATAAAAGGAGATAATATGTTATGCTCAGGTTCGGCGCATGCTTCCGCGTGCCGAACCCGTTCCGCCTCGGTCGTGTCTGGCGGCTCGAGCGCGAGGAGTTTTACAGTTGAAGGGAGGAGAAGCTGACGAAGAGACGCGTTATCTGCGCTCTTCATGATTGATGTATTGCCCAATAAAGAAAACACAAAACGCTTAGGGCCATATTTATACTTTTTGATGCAAAACTGCGCTAACGCAGTTTTGCGTCAAAAAAATTAGTGCTGGCTAACGCCATTCTGAAGCACCATGCGGGCGCCGTATTTATTCAATGACGTTAGCCGGCGTTAGCCGCCGGCGCTGCCTGGTGTGCGTGAAAAAAAATGACGTACACCAGGCAGCGCCATGGTAGGGGAATTAGGAGCTTGGGCGCCAAAAAATGGGGCAAGTCAGGCTGAGGCAAATTTTTCGCCTCAACCTGATTTGCGCCATTTTTTTCGACTCCCAACCCCCATTGAAATGACTCCTGTCTTAGCAAAGACAGGAGTCATGCCCCCTTGCCCAGTGGCCATGCCCAGGGGGCTTCTGTCCCCTGGGCATGGTCATTGGGCATAGTGGCATGTAGGGGGGCACAAATCAGGCCCCCCATGCCACAAAAAAAAAAAACATTATTACTTACCTGAACTTACCTTATGTTCCCTGGGATGGGTCCCTCCATCCTTAGGCGTCCTCCTGGGGTGGGCAAGGGTGACAGGGGGGGTCCCTGGGGGCATGGGAGGGCACCTCTGGGCTCCTTCCGAGCCCACAGGTCCCTTAACGCCTGCCCTGACCAGGCGCTAAAAAACTACACAAAAGCGGCTGGACGTCATTTTTTTTGACCCGCCCACTCCCGGGCGTGAGTTTTGCCCGGGAGTGTAAATACGGCGCACATGCCGCGGAGTCAATTTTTTAGACGGGAACGCCTACCTTGCATATCATTAACGCAAAGTAGGTGTCCACACAAAAAAATGACACAAACTCCATGGACTTTGGTGCTAGACGCATCTAACGCCAAAGTATAAATATGGAGTTAGTTTTGCGTCGGAATTGCGTAAAAAAAAACTACGCTATTCCGGCGCAAACAGAGTATAAATATGCCCCTTACTTCGGTGTTTCATGAGATGGTTACAACAAAGGGGCCGCAGTTCCACAAGCTGTGTAATCTAGATTCACACTGGAGCATTGTGTACTTCTAGTGCTCTCCATCCCCGCTGCCAATTATACACTGATAATGTGCCAGCTGTAAGTTGATGCTGGAATAAAGAAATTGGTTAAGATCTTGAAACAGAGGCACTGTATGTCATCACTCCACCTGGTAGATCTTCTGGGCATAGTGGCACTGCAAGGACATTGATATCGAAAGACAAAAGGAAACCTGTAGTGATGGTTTTGTTCTGACATTTAATTTCTGGTATTATGTAGGACATGCATTTTATCAATCTCTGTATTTCCAAATTTCTGAAGTGTATTTTTACAGTCTGTGTCATTTGCCTTAAGTATTGTGAGTCTAACGCATTATCTGTTTCCTGCTATAGATAACTACCCTTTGTGTTAGACTATTATGGTTTGAGCTTTGAATTACTTTTAACAAGACAGGTTCATAAATGACACCATAACAAATGTTCGATTCAGTTTGATTCAAAATCATTTATTTTGGCTCATAGGCAATAAAAGGTACCCAAAAACAATAAAATGAAATACACCACACTGGGTAGATAAAAAAGGCAAATCCTATAACACATAAATATAGTAAAATAGCATAAAGACACTAAAACATCAAAAACTGGGAAGATAAAATAGCATAAAACACACAGGCAGGAGATGCACAGAAATAAACAAAATCTAGAAACAGATAAAAATAAATAAATAGATGTGTTTGTGAATATACAAAGATGCCTCATTATATCACATACATCAAGTGAGTAAAATTAGCTAGCTATTCACGGGGGACACAGATCTTTGCCCTGTGTCTCCACATGGTCATCAGGAATTTAATGAGTGCTAAAATCACTAGCCTGCTCAAGTCTGTTTTTAGCATCCTAAGCACCACTTTGTACTCTCTAATACCCCAGTTATGATGGAGCGGAAGTTTACAATGGCATCTACTAGCCTTGTATGCCGGGCAAAAGGTCAATACATGCTCAATAGTGTCTTGAGTGGCACCACAGGCTGGGTACTGCCATTCCACAGCTATCAAGTTATTAGCTCGTTTTTCAGCAAACTACTGTAGTGGTAACATCCTATAGCACAAGAGCAAAAATAGGTCCCTGGCTGGAGAGGGCTCTACCTAGTCTATGAAATCCTCTCTGTGAATGGAGTCCTTAACTGAGAGGAAAGCATTGGTCAGTGTGCCATGACTGTCCTCGAAATACAAAAGGGAGTCTTTATGCTGCCAATAGATTTTACATTAGCATTAGATACTAGCTTTGCTCTCTCTGGGTGATCCACAGGCTAATCAATCCAATATCCCTTAGCCTAGCTTTAACAGACTTAATCTCGGACATGTTACAAGGCTAAGGATTTCATGAAGATATGGAGCTCTGGGGTAACCCAGATCCTCCTCCAGTAAAGTATTGAATGTAGCCCTACTTTATATGATATGACTCTCACCCTTATGATCCAGCCTAAGGGGCAGCAGAGGGGTACTAATAGGGACATTAACTAGCAAATACATTAAGCGGTTCTCCTCTACATCTAGGGTGGGCACACAAAGATGTCCCCACAGCTCATGACAAACTAATATTAGTACTATAGAGTTCACCTAACAGAAAACCATTACTTCCATACCTTAGTTGATGCCTCAACACCATACCTGTCCCTTCAAGAAAATGTTTCAAAGTCTTTATAAAGATGAGGATCCTTTTTGCTACTCCCATGGAAACAATAAGTGAAAATATGATTGTTCATAATACTCAATGGATTACTCCTGAAAATAGTCTTCAAATATATGTTTAAGTCCTTAAACACAAATGTGGTTCTAGAATAATTCTGTGTCCAGTTCAGCATTACATTAACCTCAGCAGAGAATGACAGTACATAAGTTCCCCAAAGCTATTAAGACAAGTGCCCAGCTCCAGCAACATTGTGGCCCTCATTATGACCCTGGTGGTCAGCCACAGTGGCGGTGTCACTGCCGTTGGCTGGCGGTGAAGACCGCCACATAATGAGTCTAGCAGGCTGGCCACAACACATTGTCCTCACACTTCTGTAATGGAAAGTTTTGGAATCTGCTAGGAGACAGAAACTTCCTTCCACCATAATTCTCCCAAGTTTCCCAATAGAAATGATACCTCACTTACGTGGATAGGCTTAGTTCCCATGACAGGAAACAACCCAAAATGCAACACTGAGACATCACATTTTTCCTCTCACAAATTACCCTTTTTTTGCAAAATGGGAACCTGTGAATTTTGGGGACGTGCTCTGCCGGCACATAGGGAAACCTAGCAAAGTTGAATTTTTTTTTAAACTAAACACCTGGGGAAATCCAGGGTAGGATGACTTGTGTGGCTCTTAACAGTTTTTTTTTTTTACAGAGAATATCTTGCGAATCTTAAACTTTGATCAAAAAAACAAACTTTTCTCACATTTCTGTGATGGAAACTTTCTAATCTGCAAGGATCCACAAATGTTCTTTCACCTACCATTCCCCTAAGTCTCCCAATTTAGAATGGTACCTCAGTCATGTGGGTAGACCTACTGCCCACAAAAGGAAACGGTGCAAAACACGACATGGATAAATCATATTTCTCCCCTCAAAACTGACTCTTTTTTTGCAAAGTAGGTAGCTATGGAATTTTGCCCCTAGACCAGCTGTCCTTAGGTAAACCTAGCAAATCTGCATATTTTTTTTAAATAGAGAGCTAGGAGAGTCCAGCGTTGCATGACTTGTGTGGCTCTCACTAGATAATTTTATCAAGAAGCCCTTGCAAACGTCATACTTTGGTAAACAAACACACACACATTTTTCTTACATTTCTGTAAAAGAAAGTTCAGGAATCTGGTGTGAGCCACACATTGCCTACCATTCTTAGTTCCCAAATGTTCCTTGATGAGAACAGTAGCACTCTTGTCTGGGTAGACCAGGAGACCTTGACACAAAAGGCCCTCAAGTGCTATGTTGATAGATAAGCAATGGTTTAGCAGCAATATTTGAGGCCGTGGGGCCACCCATGCAAACCTATAACCCCAGACATTTAAAAAAAAAACTATAACCCCAGACATTTTTTAAAACTAGACAATGGGGGATTCCAGAGTGGTGTGTCTTACATGGCTCCCTTGAGGTTTTCTTACACACAATGCTTTGCAATTCTCAAAATTTGCCTGAAAGCATGCATTTTACTTACATTTCTGTAATAGAAACTTCTGGAACCTGCTGGAATCCACAAAGTTTGTACCACCCAGCATAGCCCCACATGTGCTGATAAAAACATTGATCAGGGGTAATTATCCTATTTGACCCCGAGGGGCAAATAGACGGATGCCCTATTTAGTTGGGGTAGAGGCATTGCCACGCCCATGATGGGCATACTCCACCCCTACATCTAAAAAAAGAATTGTTTTCCCTGGCATCTAGTGGGCTTTCTGCTCCCCTGGGTGCAGATCAGGAGTGCAGTTACCCCCATCCACCCCAGGGGCAGACAGAGTGATGCCTCATTTAAATGAGCTTTAGGGCATGGCCATGGCCATGCCCGTGGTGGCAGCCCACACCCTTTTATTTGTTTTTTTCTTAATCCCTTTCCACTGCGTCTAGTGGTCTTTCTGTCTCCCAGGGCACAAATGTGGTGTAGAGACCCCCATCATCCTCCCTGTGGGGGCAAAAAGACTGCTGAAATTAAATATACTGTGGGGAGCACAAGACGTTGCCTAAGGGGCTGCTCCCTCCATCCACAGTGCATAGTGGTGGATCCCTGTTTGCAGATCGCACTCCTGTGGCGATCCCCAAGCAGAGATCATTTGTGAAGTAACATCAGGATGGGGAGATTCTGATTTCCTCTCTCTCCCACACCAATCAGTGTTCAGGGGGCTGAGATATGCCTCCAAGCAGTGATGCAGTGAAAGCACAGCAAGCCCTGTCCCTCATTTTACACTCTGCTTTTCATTACAGTAAAAATTGATAAAGGATATGCTTTCCGAGTAGCCCAAGGTTAAAATGTATTAAAAGACTCTCTCTGGTCTGGAGCAGTAGAGGGGCCTATATTTGCCTCCACTGTGCCGGTCAACAACTGACATCCCCTTTTGGGAGGTAGTGTAGGTGATGGCCCTGGCCAAAACCTACATCTACGGAGTTACTAAGCATTACTAAGAGAGGGCTTTGGATCCTCCCATGTGTTTAATTTTGGCATCACTAGATTTTATTAGAAATAAGTTGTGTGCTTCTTCTCAAAAACAGTGCTTGGTTTGCAGGATGTCTGCCTGATTGGTTCCTTGGGAAAAGGCATGTCAAATCCCATAGTTCAGATATTTTTATTACAAAAAGTTATGACAAAGGTAAGATGCCAACATTATCTATTGTGAAAAACATATGACCTTTATGGGTGGATTGTGATGACACTATGGCGGTCATTCTGACCATGGCGGTCAAAGACCGCCAGGGCGGAGGACCGCGGGAGCACCGCCGAAAGGCCGGCGGTGCTCCAATGGGGATTCCGACTGCGGCGGTAAAGCCGCGGTCGGACCGGCAACACTGGCGGTCTCCCGCCAGTGTACCGCCGCCCCATCGAATCCTCCAAGGCGGCGCAGCTTGCTGCGCCGCCGAGGGGATTCCGACCCCCCCTACCGCCATCCAGATCCCGGCGGTCTGACCGCCGGGAACCGGATGGCGGTAGGGGGGGTCGCGGGGCCCCTGGGGGCCCCTGCAGTGCCCATGCCACTGGCATGGGCATTGCAGGGGCCCCCGTAAGAGGGCCCCTACAAGTATTTCACTGTCTGCTTGGCAGACAGTGAAATACGCGACGGGTGCCACTGCACCCGTCGCACAGCTTCCACTCCGCCGGCTCGATTCTGAGCCGGCTTCATCGTGGAAGCATCTTTCCCGCTGGGCTGGTGGGCGGCCTGAAGGCGGCCGCCCGCCAGCCCAGCGGGAAAGTCAGAATTACCGCGGCGGTCTTTTGACCGCGCAGCGGTATTCTGTCGGCCCCCGACAGGCCGGCGGCGACCGCCGCCGGTCAAAGTCGGAATGAGGGCCTATGTGTAATCCAGTAGATAGGTATTTTCTAATATGGTATACCACAGAAGTAGGCAGGGCTATTCATTACACAGTTCTGTCAAACCCTTTTTTATTTTATAGTTTGTTCAGCCAAACTTCACAGCACATTTGTCTGTGTGGGCTTGTCTGAAGAGGAGTTGCAAGAAGTAGTACTAGGAGAAGTGCTGTGGCACCTCCAGAAACTTTATCATCATTGTCTACAAGCCTTTGATTGAAAATAAGTTGTATTAGTCAACCCAAGAAGCTGTTCCACTGCTCATAACGGATAGAGACATTATTAACAAGTATCCCATGTCAAATATGTTAGAAAGGGAATTCAAATTTTATAACCTTGTGAGCTATACTGTTGGAAAGGTATACACACAGAATTAACTCCCTGACATATATTATAAGAAAGGAATTTGATTTGGCCTGCTTGTCTGAAAGAAATGCAATAGGAATGGGTTTTTACATTGGTAACTCTTGCAAATGTAAGAGTAAGTGGTTTTACATTGCGAACTTATTGTAAAAACACCATAGGAAATGGCTTTATGAGTTCAACTATTTGAAAAATACAATAGGAATGAGGAATACATTGTGAACTCTATGACAGAAGCAATAAGAAGGGGTTAAGTACATATATGCCTGGTAGGTCTGGACACAGTAAATGTCTGGTGTCTCCAGAGTTAGAGTTGTAAGTGAAGCTGAACTTTTGACAGGGGGCTCCCTGTCCCACATCACCGTGCCCCAGGAGGCACTTGCAGCATCTGTGGACAGAACTACTGTTGCTACAAAGCAGAACCCCGCTACCTACAGAGCAGGACAGGCTAGGTTCACACCTGTGTGTGTGTCTGGGCAAAAACTAGGCCAAGAGTGGGTCTGCGGCCAGGTGAGGCTGGGCTGGGCCCATTCTCTTTGTCGTTTGATAGCAGTGGCAGTTACTGAGGCCTGCGCAGGTGAGTCTTTTAGTATTTTAAGCAATGGGTAAATGTAAAGCTGCTGGGTTGGTCACTGGTAGCATGCGTGAGAGGGCTGTGGGGATAATCTCTAACAAGACCATGTTCACTGAAAGGACGATGTCAATGGATTGACACTCATTGACGGAAGATCCAAGAGACTATCTCACTCTGAATGGCAGCATTGCAGGGACTGTAGACTTGGGGACTTTGTTGCAAGAGAATGGCCCAGTTAGGGATTGTACTGTGCAGGCTGGCACAATGCAAACTAACTCGGAGCTGCTGAGTCCCTCCACTTCTCACTTACATCAGTGCCCAGCAGCTAGGAGGAAAATAAATATCTGGGAAGGCCCCATCATTTAAACAGAGTCAAAATGCCCAGCCACAAATCCAAATCTCTCACTGGATTGAATCCCAATCCTGCCTCAAGTCTTCTTAGCGTCATTATTTAATGCCTGGGTCAGACCAGGCATCAAGGTACCTGTGGACCCATTTCCATGGCCAAACATCACGCAATTGGCTCACAGGTGCCCACCCCAAGCCCCAGAAACACCCCCACCCACACCAGAGGGACACCAGAGGATGGGGATCCCATCCCAGGTAAGTAAGGTAAGTATAGGTAAGTATTTTTAAACAATTCTCTAAGTGCCACTGGGGGCCCTGACATGGGGCCCCCTGCATGGCGCAGGCTGCAATGGCCATGCCCAGGGGCCACTGGTCCCCTGTGCTGGCCATTAGGGTGGTAGGCATGGATCCAGTCTTTTATGAGACAGGAGTCATGTGTTATGGATGGTTGTTCATCAGAAAATGACGCTAGGCTGGTTAACAGCATTTTTTTGCCTCTAACCAGCCTAGCGTCATTTTTTGAGGCAAAATCTCCTTCACCGATACTGCCACCCAGACCCAGCTAACGTGATTTTTTTCTGACGCTAGCCCAAGCTTAGTGCTGGCTTGCAGCATTCCATAAAATTGGTACCCAGGACACACTTTGGAATGAAGCTGGTAGTAAACATTTTGACGCAAAACTGCATTAGCGCAGTTTTGCACCAAAAAGTATAAGTATGGGACAATGTGTCCCTATCACAGCATATGGGGCCAAGATATGGTGAATATCTAAAGGTGAAATTATCCAGACCAAATAAAATTGGTTCTGTGAGACAGATCTTTTTGTCCCACTATTATCCCCTCACTCAAGTTCCAAGAAGGAATTGGGCTTGCCCTATCAAGAAGACTACAACAGAGCATGCCTTCCACTACTGTGGCTGGCAGTATGGGGAAATGAGGAGGCCAGTCTGACTAGGAACATCAATAAGGACTGCTTTGGATGTGGCAGGGAACTTTCAATGCCCTGGCTAGTGCTAACGCGGCCCAATCTATATAATTCATTCACTCTGGGACTCGTTTTAAGCCAATGAATCTTTTGACCCTGATTGAAGACACCTTAAGACAAGATAGCTGATCAATATGTCAATCAACAAGTCAATAATGTTATCAATAAGACTCGGAAACCACCATGACCTTTCAGTCATGTATAACCACACTAGTTTAGTATGATTTTGTGATATTTATTCCCTATTGATTACAATTCTACTAGTAAGTTTATTAGTCTCAAAACCATAAAACACATCAACATTGTCATAATATGGCAACTCGAATAAGATTTCATCAGAGCAAAGATCACAAACATTAGAACATAACACAGCGTCAGCTTGGGTTAACCTTAGCAGAGTATCATTAGCACATTATTCAACAAAGCATTGATTCAGTCATTTGTCTATTTGCGTCCGTTTAGTGAACCCCTTAACTAACCTCGAATTAGCATTGGCATGTTGGGCTTCATGCAAAACAATTTGGCAACACCAATTTAGAAAAACATCTAACTATGGTCTCTGTCTAAAGAAGCAGTCGGTACCTAGAAAGGAAAGGCAAACAGACAATTACAATTTCATCATTATATAGTTACCCTCCGTAATGGGTAAGCATACAGAGTCAATCTTCGTCCTCAGGACATCAGTTGGTTCGCCATCAGCCAGGAAACAAAGTTCAGCAAGACGGGGTAAGTAGGGACACTTCCCTCATAAGGAGGAGAAGTATAGAACGGGCAAGGTAAGGGTGAGGATGGTTTGAAGAGTCAAACAGCAAAGTCTTAGGCAGAGTGACAAAGTCTCTGGGTAATATCAAGAATTCGCAATGGCATCTCCTAATGGCTCCTCGTGTCAAAGGTTTTTATCCCTTTTCTGTTGTACAGTCCCCTAATTTCTAATTGGGTAGGTTTGGCACCCCACTATCTCCATCCAATAGGTTTCCAGTGAAACCATCAAAAGTGTCACCCCATAACAGTTCTCACGTAGTTTATTGGTTCTTGTGATTGACGTCTCCAGCGGGTAGAATGTCTGGTATGATTTCATACTCTCGTGGTCCTCTCGCATCCCTAGTCAGTGGTTCCATTGTCTGTACCAGTTTAGGCGACCTTGTACCTGTAACAAGTCTACACTGTTGCATTCAGTGAGAATGTTTCTTTGAGCAAGTCGAATTTCATGGGAACGGATCTACTATGGTTACACTCATCTTCTAGCTTTGGAAAAGTACAAGTACATGCCCTTCAGCAAGTCAGCACACTGCACGTTTAGAAAAACACATTTAATATAAAACCGGGCACCTAGGCCTCGACTCATGCTAACTAAGGCCTAGTGAATTAATTTGCAAAATCTTAACATATAACTCATTTAATATTAGTTTAAAATCATTCATTAACACATTGTCATTGGCGGCCCCTCCCCGTGGGCACATTTCAAGCGCACGTTTAGCAAAAACACATTAATACATTTTCTATGCAACATTATTATGCATTAGTTCATAAACATTTCATGTTAATTTTGAGTATAAGAGCTACGCTCCCTCACTAGCGCTTGTGAAGTCAATCTACCAAAAGACTGGTCTGCATCATAATTTTATGGACACTGAGATGGTCATTACATTTTTGGCAGGATGGCTAGCTGCCAACCGTGCCGGCGGTCAATGAAAGACCGCTAGTGTTGGCATCCAGCATTCCTCCAAATAATTACGGAATGAGCCTCACCGCCATTGATGGCGGTGAGGGCTGTCCATGCGCCATGCTGGCGGTCATTGATGGGGGTGGATGCTGCTCCAACCTCACCACCACGTCAGACCATATACCGCCACACCTCTAATGAAGCAGTTTTAGGTGGGGCGGTGTATGGAGAGGCGGCGATGGTGGCGGAGCAGCATCCAGGGAGCCCGTTCCCTCCTGGAGCACAACAGAAGAGGTAAGTGCTGTCCAAGAGGGAAGGGGTGTGTTTGTGTGAGTGTGTGAGTGCATGGGGTTGTGCGTGAGTGTATGTGTAGGGGGGATGTGTGACTCAGTACAAGTATGCATGTGTGCATGTAAGTGAATGGGTGCATGTGGATATGGGGGGGTTGGGGTTTGGGGGGACCTGTATGTACGGGGGTGGGGGATGGGGGATGTTGAGGGTCGGGTTGGGGGGACCAGTATGTAGTTTTGGGGGTGGAGGGTGGGGGTTGTTTTTTTGGGATTTGGGGGCTGGGTGGCTGTTCTAGGGGCTTGGAGGGGTGGGTAGGTGTAGTGGCTACTTTCCCGGGATAGCACACCCGGGAATCCCTTGTGGAAATGGGATCATAATCCCACCGCCTGTCCGGACTCCACTGCCGGGTCTAATCTGCCCACAGTGGGCCCGGCGGTCGAATCTGACCTGGCAGTGGGTGTTACTGAACTGTCTGTTTTGCTTTGCGGTCTGGACCGCCATGCCGTTGGCGGTAATGACCACCATCACCGGCGTGGAGGTCCAGACCGCCATGTTCATAATGAACACCTGAGTCTAATAGTAGCATTAATAAAAAAAACATGTGTGGCAAGTTTTACATAACTTTGTTCGCACCCAGAGATTAAACAAGGAAAGGGGAAAGCCTAATGTGGAAGCTTATTTGACTATGGTTATGGAAAGTACACCTACCAATTATATTTTAATACACAGGGACAGTGGGAGCATAGTTTGCTGTTTAGTTTCAGGACTGATACAGTAAAATATTTGCTATGTTTCCTGTTGGGCTTCCGAAAGAAGCTTGATAATAGCCCTTGCCCCTGCAGTGGGAGGTCCGGACAATCTATGTTGCACTTTGCACTTTTTTGCACATATTTTACGAGATATACTACACATATTTTAATTCTTTTTATCAAGCCTCATAATATTGGTGTCTTTGGATCTGCTTTTGGCTTTTTGTTACAGTTATCAAATGACAAAACTAAGTCATCCATTTTTCAGATCTGCTGTTCAGGCATGTAGTACAATGCAGTCGGAATAAGCTGGCATTGCTGTAGAAATGTGCGCCCAACTATTGTTTTAATGTGTATACAGTATTTTTGATGAGTATTTTTTTAGCTAATGCATGTAAATTATCTTCACTTTTATGGATGCTGTGTGCACCTGAATGAAGGCATTCTGATTCTAGTTCTGAAAACTCTTGTCAGTGTACCCTTTAGGTCTGCCTAAATAGTTTGATCGGTCCCACTAGGCAGAAACGACATGGTCATGTTTGTGTTCAAGTCAACAGGCTTGCTTTATTGATTTTTAAATGTGATGAAAAGGCCATACTCCTCTATTTTACATAGTGAATGCATTGACAGAGCCTTTATATTTGACCTTTTGATTGTGAAAAGGTTCATGTTTTCCAATAGACCCATAGAGCCGCATTGCTGATTTTTAAAATTAAAGCCTGTTGGTACAGGGATAGTTGTGTGGGGCTTCACAGATAAAGGGAGGAAGCTACAGGTTCAAGGTTAGCTTCCTTCTTGTAATATTTCTTCAGGGTACATGATTTGCATCCCATTTAACCTGTGAGGCCCATAAATGAGGAATTCCAGTTTCAAATTCCACCTGAAATCTTAAAAACATTTGGCATTTTGAGCACAGTATTTAGTTGTGTGTTCATTAAAGTACTGGTGTAACACTGGTTTATTGAACATTGTTTTTTTGTGTTGCTCAGTTCTGGGTTTCCAACCTCCAAAATGTCCTTTTCAACCATGAAGTGTTCTGCCTCAATACACTTACAGTTAGGTTTTACATTGTGAACGCGCTTTGAAGACATCGGCTGTGGCTGGGAGCGGGACCTTGGCCCCTTTAAACTTGTTTTGCGTGCCTGCTTCGCGGGATGCGCTTTGAGGACATCGGCTGCGGCTGGGGGTGGGACCTTGGCCCCTTTAAACTTGTTTTGCGCGCCCGCTTCGCGGGACGCGCTTTGAGGACATTGGCTGGGGGCGGGACCTTGGCCCCTTTAAACTTGTTTTGCGCGCCCGCTTTGCGGGGCGCGCTTTGAGGACATCGGCTGCGGCTGGGGGCCCGCAGGACGCGCCCGGGCAAAGCCCGGGCCAAGGGCGGGCCCGTCCTGTGCCCGTCATTGACCGTTAGAGGCTGGGCTGGGCCACCCCCCTTTCATCTTGCCGGCGATGGTGAGTTTCTTTCTTTGGTGACTACCTATTGTTTTAGTGCCTGGAGACTTTTGCTGCGCGAAGCCCTTGTTCAAAGTGTGTATCCTGCTGTTGCCCTTGGTGCTATTGCTTGCTAAATGGGACGGAAAAAGGGCCAACTATCTGGAGCCATGAGTGGTCGAGGTGGCAGGGAGGGGAATGTAAATACAACTCTGGGCTCCTTTCTTGCAAGAGCGGTTGGGGTCATGTCTCGTTAATCAGTGATCCCTCAGTGGCTTTCGAGGAGGAGGAGGGGGTGGTGGTCCACCACGGAGGAGAGCTGTGTGCTGCATCAGAGCGCGACCATACAGAGAAATTAGGGGACTCTGCCGACCCAGGGCCTTCGAGAAGAAGCAAAAGGCTTCTGTTGTCTTCTCCTGTGGCCTGTTCTATGGATAAGTGCAGCCCCCCCGCCAAGGAAGAAAAAGTCACTGAAGAAATCTGTCCCTAAAACGAAAGCTTCTCTTGTGGACAGTTCCAAGGAGTTATATGGTGGTATAAAATCCAGCGAGCTAATGGGCTGTGATATAACCTTTCTTTTACTAAAAGAAATGATCGAGGGTATCTTGACACCTGTGATGGCAAAACTATCAGTGATAGAAAAAGCAGTTGCTCGGCTAGGTGATTTAAGAAGCCAAGGGAGCCATCTTATGGGGGGGTGTAAGGCCCTGTGTTGTGTATCTCATCCTAGCATGGATGAGCATCAACAGGAGGAAAATGCCGGGCCCCTGGGAAGTTTGCCTCAGCATCCAGTTAACTTGTTGAGTGCTGGGGGTCAAGGTGCATGCATTCAGTCTGTGTCGGCAACAACTACCGCCCCACCAATGGGCAGTGGGGCCTTGAATGGTCTTAGCCTCGGAAGTCAGTCTGACCGTGGTTCTGCGGTGGTTGGGGGGGCCTGCCCACAGCTGGTTGGGAAGCCCAATCAGAATCCGTTGAGTAAAAAGTCATCATTGGCCCGTCTGGATCTCCCCCCCGCATGTGTCCCATATGTGGTAGTACTGACAAATGTTCCTGCTCCGTCCCGTGGGGTAACAGAATCTACGCTCCAACTAAAAAATAAAACTGGCCATTGGCTGAGTAAAAACTGCAATTTTTTGTTTAAGGATCTTGAGGATGTCTTGTTTGTTCGAAGAATTGACTGGATTGGGCCAAGGGAAAAAGAAGGGTGTGAGGATTGTGTTATTATAAATGTCAGATACCCGGGCCTGGCACAACGGCTTCTCTCCTCATATAGTCAGGCCTATCTAAGGGCAGATTAAATTGGTATGGCTCCCCTGGGATACTTTTACAACCTTATGCAACTGGGCGCTGATCCCTCGTCTGACCCTGGTAGGATCCACGCTTTAGGCCAGAATGCCCCGTGGAAAATTTGTAGGAGAACAGATTACAATACAACCTCGGACTTAGCAGGGGTGGATTGACAATGCATTAAGACTGTGATTGCGCTGGAGGGGGTAGGTTCGAAGTGCAACCTTATTTCTTGGAATATTGCAGGGTATGATACCAAGATATCTGACCAGGACTGGGTTAGGCGTGTGGCTGACTATGATATTATTATGCTGCAGGAAACATGGTCTGAGGGGCTGGCTGCTTGGGATGGATATGATAGATTTGCCATCCCAGCAGCTCAGTCCCTCGGTGGTCGTTCGAAAGGGGGCCTGGTTACCTTAATACGGTTCGCCAAGATAGTGGCTACCTTCCAAATTAATTGTAACCAGCAGGGTATACTGCTTGTTTGGGTAATTTTTTCTAACAATTTTTATATTTTGTTGGTTAATTTTTATAATGCTGTATGGGACGGGGTGTCAAATTGGGATTCTTTTCTCCATTCTCCAGGTGCTGAAATATAGAATGGAGGAGGTGGGGCTGGAATTCTGTGCCATTGTATCGGGTGATTTTAATGCTAATTTGGGCCGTATCAGTACAATGGTAAATCCCTTCGATTACGACTGTGGGGATTACTTGGTGGATGACATTCAGGATATGAGAGGTAGGTTTCTGACCAAGGAACTTAGGAAGTTGGCCCTTTTGAACTTCCAGGATAGTGAAGCAGTGGATTTTCACCAGCTCCCAACATTTGTGGGTAGAGGGTCTGGGACCACAATTGATTACATCTTCGTGCCTCTGTCACTGAAAAATCTGATTACTGGTGGAGAGGTGCCTGGTGAATGTATGAGTGATCATAACCCCCTCACAGTGTGTTTCAAACTTCCAGGGGCTCTAAGTAAATTAGGGTGGGATGGTCCTGTAACAGTAAAGATAAGAGACCAGGGTAGGCGGCTTGGCTGGAAACAGGTAGATGCCCAACAAGTCATTGAGAGGGTGGTTGGGGGAAACTTACCCCTGTTTATGGACATACTTTTGAGAGAGACTCCGAGCCCAAAGGAAGTGATGGATGCTATAGCTGAAGTAAATATAGTAGCTGGAGACTGTCTATTTTTGATAGACAGCCATCCTAACAAGCCCAGAGGTGGCTGGTTTGATAAGGTTTGTTACGATGCCAGGGCAAAAATGAAAACGGCCCTCAAAAGAAATCCCAGAGATAGGCCCGCGGTGAAAGCAGCACGAATTGAGTATAAAAGGGCCCTGAGGGAAAGTAAGGATAGATTTAAAGCAAAGGCCTGGGAAGATTTGGAGCGCGCCTCAGTCCTGAAGGATCCTGGCTTGTTCTGGAAGGTGGTAAACAGAGGTTCCTTTGCCACAGAGACATCCGAGGGCTTGGGTTGCAATATTGCCCCGGAGGTTTGGGTAAATTATTTCTGTAGAATTTTTGAGGGAACCCCTATAAGAAATAATTAGGAAAAAGTGTCCATGGTGGTTCCCAATTTAGCGATTAGATTTTCGCTCCAGGAAGTTATGGATGCACTCCAGGGCAGTGCTAGTAATAAAGCCCCGGGCCCGGATTCCATACCTATGGATTTGTACAAATCCTGCCCTCAGTTATGGGCACCTGTTCTTTTAAATGTTCTTAACGTTGCAGTTACTGTGGGAATCCCTACCTCTTGGAGGAGGGCCTGTATCATTCCAGTTTTTAAAAAGTGGGATCGGAATGGCCCGAAGTCCTATCGCCCTATCTCCCTACTTGACTCCTCAGGGAAGATTTTGGGGCGGATCATCTTAAGGCGTATTGAGGCTTGGATGGTAGAAAAGGATATTTTGAGCCGAGATCATTATGGCTTTAGGGAAGGTCTTGGCACACGTGAGCAGTGCCTCAATCTTCTTATGATGATTGGGAAATATACGCAAGCTAGGAAGGGCACCCTCTATCTTGCCTTTATGGACCTCAGCTGTGCCTTCGATAAGGCAAATCGGTCCTTATTGAAGGAAAGGTTAAGTCAGTTAGGGATGGATCCTGATATTGTGGAGCTGCTTCGGTACCTCCACTCAGGATCGGTTGCCAACGTGAGGGTGGGGGTAAATGGGAAATGTTCAGAGACTTTTGGGCTCACGAAGGGTGTTCGTCAGGGGTGTGTGTTGGCCCCTACTCTGTTTCTCTTATATACTAATGGACAGTCTTATTTCTTGGTGAAGCACTATAGGGATGTCCCAAAGGTGAATGGCACTAGTGTCCCGGTACTGACTTATGCGGACGATGTGGTCCTTATGGCCCGCACTATGAATAGTCTCTGAAAAGCTGTTAGAGCCTATGCATCTTATTTGTCAGGCTTGGGCCTAGAGATAAATGATAAGAAATCGCATTTTATGGTATGTGGTAAATCTCTGAGCAGGGTTGGGGAGCTAAAGGCTGATGATCAAACTATCAGCAGGGTCAATGAATTCCCATATTTAGGGGTAATCTTTGAAGATAAAGGCTCATGGAAACCTTCTATTGCTAGAAGGAGTATGCTCTTCCATGCCTCAATTGGTGCTACTTTTGATTTTGCTGTAAGAGTAGGAAGCAAACCCATTAAGCCCCTGCTTGAAATCTATAGGCAAAAATGTCTCCCTGTTCTGTTGTATGGTGCAGCACTTTGGGGGTATATGGACACCCGAGTGCCCATTATTGAAGAAAATCGTTTTTGCAGAAGACTATTGGGCGTTGGTCAAAATACCTCTGGTTTCTGCCTACATCTAGAATTAGATCTTGAGTGTGTGCAAGACACTGTTCAGTTGGCTCCCCTTTTGTTATGGATTTTGATTTGGAGAAATGATTTTGCTATTTTTAATAGAGAGATTTGAAGGGATTGTTTGGCCTGTGATAATGTAAAATGCATTCCCTGGCTGATGTACATAAGAAAAGTAGCACAGGAGTTGGGGCGGCTGGATTTGTTTTACTCTTCCTGGGGTCTGACCAGCCAGGATAAGAATTGGGTGAAGGAGAATTTTTTAAGAATGCAGAGGGCTGAAAGAGAGGGAAAGGAATTAGGGAAACAATCGGTCAGGGATTTTATTATGTTAAAGATGGGGGTGGGTCCTGAGCCCTATCTCCGAGCAATAATTTACCTGAGGGAAAGGACTCTTATTACTCGATTCCATTTGGGGGTCATTAGGAATAATCTCTGCTTCCCTTTAGGTCAGTATGGTGTAAAATCTATCAGACCATGTCCCTGTGACGGGGTGTCCCTGCAGACCTTGTCCCATTTTACATTTTTCTGTGTTTTTTATGCACCTTTTAGAAGACGTTTTTTATTACCCCTGCTGAGGCCAAAGGGATTTGTGCAATTTCGCCCTGCTTTTATGTGGCTGCAAATGGCCTCAGATGCATTGGTATGGAGGAGTTTGGGATTGTTTTTGAGGGGAGCCATTACCTGGCGTAATAACCTAGAGTTTTTTTAAGGGATGTTTTAGATTATTATTCTTGAAAATGACGTCTGACCTGCTTTTAAATTATGATCATGCTGATTTTACTGTTTTATTGATATTATGGTTATTTATTGTTGTCTATGTAATTTAAGGGTTGAATTATTTCATACCGAATAAAGTTCTTCATTGTGAATGCTTTGAAAATGCAGTAAGGGGTTTACGTTGTAAAATCTCTGCCAAATGCAGGAGTAAAGGATTTTAGATTTTGCACTCTGTGACAAATACAACAGGAAGAACTTCCCCTTGTGAACTCCTTCATGAACTCCTTAGTGAGAGGCTACGCATTGTTTAACACAAAGAGATCCGTTGACAAGATCTCTATTTAAGACGGGGCTGAAAAGGTCTTATTTTCATTGTGTTGTTTACAATATTTTAAATTGTCCACAAGGTACTTTTCCTTTGTACCTCAACTCTTGGATTCACCTCTGCACTTAGTGCACTTTTACGTGCTTTATCTTCACATGTCCTCTTGGTTGTGCCTATTTTCTAGCACATCATAGCAGGCAGATGATCCTTCTAGGTTCCCTCTTCTATTTCCAGTACACCAGAGTTAAAAGACTCTGCCCATATGAGTGCAGAGTGCAGCGTGTTGAAGCCAGAACTACTGGTATTTCCAATGCTTATTTTGTTTTCTCTGTCTTCTTCGAGCCTCAAATACCATCATCACAACCCTAGTGTCAAAGAACAAGCTTTAAACTAATGCGGGTTCTATAATTTGCTATAATTTGCTCGGCAGTAATTCTGCATTTTTCTTAATGAGATAAGAGTAAGGGTCCTTTGTGAGTTTCAGTAGTCCTTAGGACACTTTTGAGACCTGGGTCTCATCGGAGCGATACTACTTTTGTGGCCTTTACAGCATAGTTTAGGATTACAGCTAACTTTCTTCTTGCTCAAGATGCCTGGAGTCAGCCATCTCTTTGAATTTGCCGACTTCGCTATTTCTATTGACAGCCAGCATGCATTGAGAAACCAGTAGGGACGGACTGATCCTCCTGACAGAACACAATGGAGCATGCAACTAGCTTCAGTTATGCAGGGAAATCTCTAAAGGTCTCATTCCCAACTTTGTCAGGGGCACAATTCTTCCAAATCCCAACACGCCAATCGAGATGTCGGCACCCAAACACATACACCTCTGCCCCTCTTGCCCTTAAGAAAAGGCAAAAGTCCCAATCATCTGTGGAGGATGGTCTGAAAAAGGGAGTTGTGAGGAATACATTTTGCATTTAAGGCTCGCTTTCCTAGGCAAAATAGCAGTTCACTCTAGCATGCCTAAAAATCTGGAACATATTTTTAAGATGAGCATTTGAGGATTCTGCTTAAATGTACCTGATTTAAAAATCGTAACACATTTCATTTAGATTTTAGTTGTCATGATGCTGATTTTTTTTAACAAACATTTTATTCTCGTCATATGATTAATTGTGGGCAATGCACTTGTCACTATTAAAATAGGAGTGTTGTAGGTGTCCAGTCTTTTCTTCATCTGTTAATACTGCTAACAAGTGACAGTATAATACTTCAAGGATCCGTGCTTTCACTCGTCAATCCATACACTCACCCATTAGCGTTTCTCACCCAATTCAATATCCCGTCGTTTACACGACCCCCACTGCTCTGATCTATTTAATCCAGTCTTCACTTATCAGTCCATCTAGAAATCCATATATGCACTCATGCACTCAGTTATTCACCATCCTTCCATGTGCTCAATCATTCATTCATCCATGCACTCACTCATGTGTCATTTCCACTGCATTCATCGTAGTACCTTTGCTTCTATTGGCTTAGTAAATGTTTTAACACTCTCATTTACAAGAGTTAAACAGTACACACAAGATTAGATGCAGCCAGAGAACAGAGTCACCATTCCATATGAGATGTGTTTTAAGAAGCAATACCAGTATATTAGATACTGTAAATGCAAATACATAAGATGTTAATGTACATGTACAAACTCCAAAAACATAGAGGCAAACCTAATTCTTTGAAAGAAATTCTGTTCTACTAATGAAGTGCGTATTTAGCATGATTGTCCTATATTTAATTAAAGGTTTAATGAGCTTGATAATACCTTCTAACAAACAAATGCTAATTCACACTGCAGCAAACCATTCACCAACCGAAACAGAGCTACACAGAACATTTCCTCTTTTTCATTGCATTCTGGGAACGCCGTTTCCAAGGAGACAAATTCATTGCCAATGCAAGTGAATGACTTCCAAAATAAGACGGGACAAAGCTGCTGGTACACATGACAGCAATGTCTAATGATGTGGGAGTATGTTTCATTCCTCGTAAAAGATGGACAAAACATACTGTATGTTTCAATTATGCTTTATGTGCCACTGACAAAAGATACATCTGGTTCTGATAGCATCAGGTATGATCCATAAATGGTGTGATGTTCATACTTATGCATCATCATAACATTGTGAATACTAATTATTTACAATTCCGACACAATAACATTGCTTATTACAATATTTACTGCCTGCAACCTTCTCTACTGAGAAATTAATTATAACATTGTTTTGTAGCGCTAATATTTTATCCTATCATACGTAACAGTGTACTAGAGAGAGAATATTAATTTTAACAAATTTTATTAGTACACTACAAGGCAGTGGCAATGTTCTGTCATTAAAAAACATAAATGATAGTTTGTAGCCGAACAAAACTAAGAGCCTGACAACAAAGTGAATACGTCATCCTAGGTGAGAGTTTATGATGCAAACGTATGGGGAGTCACGATCAGATATGAAGTTACGTTGT
Source organism: Pleurodeles waltl (assembly GCF_031143425.1). Lineage (NCBI taxonomy): Eukaryota > Metazoa > Chordata > Amphibia > Caudata > Salamandridae > Pleurodeles > Pleurodeles waltl. The sequence goes on from NC_090447.1 coordinate 925,066,377, forward strand.
GCGCAAATTCATGAGAGACAAATCACAAATAAGGTTGCATCGGAAAGGCGTGCTTGTCCGTGTGCTGTGACTGAATACTACGCCTGAGAAATGTTATTAAGGAACTTATGTAGCTATGATTTGGCAAATAATTATTTTCCATTGATAGGAACATCAGCAAATAATACCCTTAGAACAAATACAGTAACCAAGATGACTTGATCCGAGGGAATGCAATCCAGCCTGTTCACTCAACACCTAAACAATTTTAAACCTAACCACACCAGAATGCCCATACTTGAAAAACACTTGTAGAATAAGAAACAAGTTTTTCGAATATGAAAAAAATTTCACAACACACATAATTTTAGGCCAGATGTACAAAGCTATTTAGCGGTCGAATACAGCGAAGTTTGCAGGTTGCGACCGCTAAATGGCCTTGGGCCATGTACCAACCCTACTTTGCGACTTGGTAGCCTACTACTGACTCTCAAAATAGGGTGTCCCACTCACTATTAGGAAGGGGCATGCCAAGTGCGTCCTTTCCTAATAGCAAGTTGCAGGGAGATGTATGATTGTTTTGCGACCAGGAATGTGGTAGCAAAACAATACCTGGTCACAAAACAATCACAGTTGCCACCAATTTCAAATTTGTGGGCCCCCATTTGTAAACAGGAAGGGGGTTTCCAAGTGACCCCTTCACCCTTTGTGAATGGGGGTACCAACATTTTTTCAGATTAGGCAACTGTCCCACAGACCACTGCCTACTCAAAAAATTAAAATACGTTTTTTTGTTTTTGTTTTTGTAATGCATCCAGTTTTTCCTTAAGGAAAACGAACTTTTTCAAAAAAAAAATGCTTTATTTAAAATGCGATCATAGATATGTTGGTCTGCTGACCCCAGCAGGTCACTATCACTATGATTGTGGTCATTCCCAATGCGTCACAAATTGAGACCTGTCTCATGAGCCAGGTCCCTTGCGACCCATTTGGGAATCGCAAAACGTGTCTGAGAAACTGTTGTACAACGCAGTTTACCATTTTCTAATTGCGAATCACAAAGATTCACAATTAGTAAATCACAAACTGGAATCTTAGTTCATCTGGGGCCAGATGTAGAAAGGCTTTTGTGCCTCGCAAACAGTGAAAATGGCTGTTTGCGAGGCGCAAAAGCCACATCGCGATGCCCATTCCCATTTTGCGAGTCGGTAACCTGGTTACCGACTCGCAAAATGGGAATGCGAGTCGCAAATAGGAAGGGGTGTTCCCCTTCCTATTTGCGAGTCGCATCGCGATGCAGAATTGCTTTGTGACCGCGAACGCGGTCGCAAAGCAATTCGCAGTTACCACCAGTGTCACACTGGTGGTAACCCATTCGCAAAAGGGAAGGGGTCCCCATGGGTCCCCTTCCCCTTTGTGAATGGCCCTGAAAACATTTTTTGAAAAAAATGAAACAGACACGTTTCATTTGTTCGTTTGTAATGCATCTTGTTTTCCTTTAAGGAAAACGGGCTGCATTACAAAAAAAATACTGCTTTATTTAAAAGCAGTCACAGACATGGTGGTCTGCTGTCTCCAGCAGGCCACCATCCCTGTGAGAGCTGCGACTCGCAAGGGGGTCACAAATTGCGACCCACCTCATTAATATTGATGAGGTGGGCCTTTGCGAACCACTTGCGACTCGCAGATGGTGACAGGGACACCATCCTGTATATGGCTTTGCGACTCGCAAATTGCGAGACGCAAAGTCGGAATTTCCTACATCTGGCCCCTGGTCCTTAATTTAGAAAAACTGTAAAGCAGTTCTCAAAGAGATTGCAGAGAACAATAGGATTTCACATGTGGCATGCACAGTAATGACATTATTTTTCAGAGTAGATTATTCTTTTTTATTTGTGCCAATGTGCCATACATTTTTTCGCACAAATTACTTGTGGGAAAAAACCTCGAGGCAGATTTAAGAAAAGTGTAGCTGCACCTAGTGCAGCGCCACTTTCTTTGCACCCCTTAGCTTCCCCCTATAGCCACCAAGTGTGCACCATATTAAACAATATGGTGCACCATGGCGCAGGGTAGGGGGCAATAGTGTCATTTTCTTTTTACATTTTTGATGTACTCTGCAGGACTAGCAACAAAATGTTGGTGCTACTCCTGCAGAGCATATAGGGGTTCATTATAAATGATTGGAAGAACCCTTTTAACGCCTGTTTACTGTCTGCAAACCTGGCCTGAACCCTACACTTTGTGCATATAATAATACATTTAATCCTGAACTCTTTTTCATCATCTGATGCTGAAGGAGGTGGGGATCCCCTTGCACCCACCCCTTCCCCTCTGTGGCAGGGTACCTTTATCATCTATTATCTACTGTAGGAAGAACCCCAGCCCCATTGGTGTTTGGCATCTTGTGCACAGCCGCGTTGGTGGAGGGGGGGACTGGGTGGGGACAGAGCCTCGGGAGACCTCTGCAGACATCATTAAACTGCACCTTTCATCCCTCCAGATGCATTCAGTCTGGTCGCCTCACTGCCCATTCCACTCCATGCCTGCACCTGACAACCTTGGGTCAACCTCATCTACCCATTGGATAGATCTACCTGACTGCTTGTGCTGCCATATCTAGGGGAATCAGATTGTGGTGGGGGGCGCTTCTTGAAACCCACTGTCTGTCAATCTGCCACAGATATATCCTGGATACTAATACTGCTCTCTCCAACCTCTTCCTCCCCGTACAGAAGTGGGCCTCAGTGCAGGACACATGACGGGACACTCTCAATTTTGACCTTCAGAACTTTGATCATCATGGGCAAAGATAAACACCCCTCTTCTTCTTCTCAGTTCAAGATAGACAGATTTACCATGAATACTTCAGACCTCACAGGAAATCACCAAATGGAGACCCTAGCTGTATGCTTGCAGCCTCATCTGACATACCATGTATTCTACGGGCTAGCCAAACATCTAGGGATGGTAAGATAGGAGAAGTTGCTGTGGAGGTTGGGCTGCTGCATCAAGATCTTTGCTTGGTTACAAGCCATGCATCTGAGGTCAAAGAACATGTTTCTACCCTGGAGGATGACTCCTCTGACCTCAAATCCAAAGTGGATGCCGTCACGGCGAAGGTCCACATTCTGGAAGCCAGGGCAGAAGACTCAGAAGAATGCTTCTGATGCAACAATTTGCAGCTAGTAGGCTAATAAAAGAGGGTTGAATCCCCCAATCCAACTGACTTCATAGAGACTTGGTTTCAATCCCGGATGCCAGCATCATTAATCTTGGCTTGTTTTGTGGGTGATAGAGCACACCATGCACTGCTGTTGTGTCCTACCACGAGGCTCCTCTGTGCCCAATGAATCATCAAGATCTTGATTTTTCTAGGCTGGGACACAGTTCTTAAGATGACTAGAAATCACATCCAGCTCATGTACCAATCCTCCCAAATTATGTTTTTTCCGGACTATCCCAAAGCTAAGCAAACCCAGAGGACATTTCACAATGCATTCAAACAAAAGCTCACAGCGATGTCTATTTCTTACACCCTACTCTTCCCTGCCAGACTCCAAGTGGTGTACAACTCTACATCCCATTTCTTCGACAGTCTTGAGGCAGCCTAGGAATGGGCCATCGAACAACATTTGCTGAGGAAACACAACACTCCGCAGGAGGATTCCCAGACTGGGCCCACAGTCCAGAAACCAACTGGTGCACACTCCATTTCCCTCCCCCACCCAGGAATAAGAATAAAAAGAGGGATCAATCACAGGAGACCCAGCAGTCAATGACAATGACTCTCGCTCTGACCCACCAAATAACTCTCCTTGCTGGTTCTCAGGCCTCAATGGAAGAGGGGACAGAGGTGGCTGGATTGACTACGGATCTCACATCCAGACCCTCAACAGACTGAACACGATACATAAATAAACCATGAGAAGCAACGCAGACCCAGGGTGCTCTTGTAGAGATGTACTGTATCCTTTTGCTTATATCGTTCAAATTTAAGGAGATGTACAATCGAATGCCTCAAGTTATAATTTTGTTTGTTTAGTTGGGAGTTAAATTCGTGACGGATGCTTCAAGGGTGGAAGTGTTAGGTGGGGGATCTTTTGAACGTTAATAATCTTTCAGACTGCATCAAATATACCAGTGTTTCTAAATCCCTCCAACATCTCCACCCAGCGGAGGTCTTCCTGCAGGAGATCCAACGTCTAGGTATGCAATGTTTCTTTATACGTTGATATAGATATTCTAGAGTCTTCCACTCAGGCTTCACCAGAGGCTCAAGAGTTGTGGCAATTCTGCTGCACAAAACCCTCCCTCTTGCAAACATCCAAAAATTCCATGACCCTCTTGGTAGATAGGCAAACTAGAGGGAGCACCTTCCACTTTTTTCAGCATCTACATTCCTCCCCAGATGCACAAGCAAACCTTGCTGTCCCTCACCAACGTGATAACGTCACTTCTACATTGCATCCTCCTTGTAGCGGAAGATTTCAATGCAGTGAGTGACCCAATATTAGATGTTTCTGGACCTCCTACCTGAGAATGCTGCACTCACTTTAAAGTACTCATGACCTGGTGAGACTTTCTATGGCTCAGTGATGTATGGAGAGCCTGGAATCCTAGAGGCACCGCATGCTCACCCTTCTCTGCTTCACACCACAAAGTCCCAGATAGACTACATTCTTCTCCCAGCCACTGACCTCCCAGCTACGAAAGGAGCAGCTGTCTTGCCCAGAGGCATCTCAGACCACTCCCAAAAACACCTCTATTGGGGTCCCTCTGTCCCGCATAGGATGCACACGTGGCATCTTAACTCATGGTTCCTCAAGTATAAACAGTTAACCACTCAGATGACATTGATTCCAACAACAGGACAGTTGGGTCGCAAGCAAATCAATGATTCAGGACTAGTGAAACACTACTTGGGAAGAGAAAAGATTGAACACCAGCACAGTATGATTGATTTGGAGGCACGAATACCACACACTGCAACAGAGTTCACCCTGTCACCGAATGAAACACTCATATGTTAGATAGACCTTGACAAAACGGCTCTCTGGTAACACCAATGTTGGAGAGTGACTGTCAAATGGGAGTATGAGCAAGGAGACAAAAGTGGTGTCCTTCTCTACGGGCTAACGTCTAAACGGCTCAAATCATGTTTCATACTGGCAGTGAGAACTAAATTGGGTGAGCTGGTAGCTTCTGCACAAAATATAGTAGCCACTTTTGCAGCTTATTATCACTACCTATATGCCAGACACCCATGCATACCACTTAGCAGCATGTCTTAGCAGACTACCCCCACCCGGCTCTCACCAGAGCCCATTATATCTCCCTGGACTAATCTATTGTGATTCAGGAGATTCAGGGGGCTATCCACGACCTGAAATCTGGGAAACTCCAGACCCAGTTGGAACAGTATTGTTCAACCTTTTTTGACACACTGCCCCCTACCTCTTCGTCTCTACAATGAGGGACTGCAAAAGGAAGGGTTTCTCTGGGACCTGAACCTGGTGATCATAGTCGTCCTTCCCAAGACTGGTCCACCCTCTGAGGATTGTGACGCATACTGTCACATATCCCTTGTCAACATAGGCATTAAAATATCCACTACACTCAAAGCCACCTCTCTTCAGACAGTTGTTACCTCCCTAATTCATCCAGATCAATGCTTAACAGTAGCACAAGACACTGTATATGCCGCCTTCATGTCACCCTTGCCCACATGCACAAGTTCCCATTAACAGGGTAATGTCAGCCTCCTTCCCCATTGAGCAAGGAACCTGCCAGGGTTGCCTCCTTTCCCCCCTTCCTCTTTGCCCTGGAAATTGAGCCTCTGGCAAGACTGATCAGATTCAACACTCAGATGCAGGGGTGGAATTGGAAAAAATCGCAGACAACATTTTGATTATTTGGCAGAGCCTGCTGGGACGGCCCAGGAGCCTTAAAGCTTCTCTGATTTTTTCGAGAGGCCTCTGGCTTCTGTCAGAATGCAGACAAATCCCTTCTGGTCCTATTAGGGGGTGACAATGCTTCACGCAAATGGCAAAAGAACATTCCTGTGCAACTCCTCAATTTTAAGTACCTAGGAATCTACATCACCGCAATGCCTGTACAAGCCCATGTTCTCAACTGAACACTCCTCATACAGAACACCAACCAAGTTTGGCTGTGTGGCACAATCTCCCACCTAACATACTTGGCAGACTCGCTCTGACCAAGATGATGGTACCGGCCCAATTTTTAATACTCTCCTGAACTCTCCACACTACATTCCTGAAGCTTGGTTTTGTGAAGTGACAGCGCTGCTATGCCCTTTCCTTTGGCAGGGACCTCACCCTAGAATTGGTTATGCTCAGTGCCTCATGGTGGGATCGCTGTCACGGGTGTCCAGTTTCATTACTGGGCATCTCACCTCCAGATGGTAAATGACTGGCTGATAAGTTGTTGGAACAACCTAACATATGGCTTGGAATTTGATGTTCTCAGGTAAGACGGACTGCTTGATCATCTCTATGGTCATCCAGTACTCCAGGCGCTGCTGGTGATTTCCAGAGTAATGTTTGTGATTTAGAGGAGGGCCCTGTGTCTTATGGGCAAGGAGGACCTCCTGATAGGTCAAACCCCCAATTGGTGGGATCAGCGGCTGATTTCCACACTGGAAGGCTTCCGTAAATGGGGCTCATCCATATGCCCATTCACTGCCCTTCAAGATCAATTCTCCCCATCCCACATACAATTCCACACATATCTTCAAGTGTAACATGCCTTAGGTTGTTACTCCCTGTGCCTCCAGAAACTGCCAGAATTCAACCCCCTTGAGGCAAAACTGATGATAGGGATACTGGGGAGGCGCGAGATACCCCAACAATATCATACTTTGGTTAATAGCACTCACAAAATGGTTGACTGCCTTTGTCATACTTGGGAGGAGTACAATAGGGAACTTGATGAAGTGGGCTAGGAGGCAGCTTACATGGCCCCACATGAGGATGTTGTGAGAAGAGGATGTAGAGTAACGACCAGAGCTGCTGACTTTGGAGCTGGGGAACAAAATTTGTGTCTCAGCCTTGGTTCAACATCCTGTGATTCTGGGCAAATCACTTAGTGGCATATTTATACTCCGTTTGCGCCGAATTTGCGTTGTTTTTTTCGAAGAAAAATTTGACGCAAAACTAACTCCATATTTATACTTTGGCGTTAGACGCGTCTAGCGCCAAAGTTCATGGAGTTAGCGTAATTTTTTTGCGTGAACACCTTCCTTGCGTTAATGATATGCAAGGTAGGCGTTCCCGTCTTAAAAAATGACTGCGATGCATACGCGTCGTATTTATACTCCTGGGCAAAAATGACGCCCGGGAGTGGGAGGGTCTAAAAAACTCGCATTTGCGCCGGATTTTAGCGCCTGGGTCAGGGCAGGCGTTAAGGGACCTGTGGGCTCAGAATGAGCCCAGAGGTGCCCTCCCCTGCCCCCAGGGACACCCCCTGCCCCCCTTGCCCACCCCAGGAGGACACCCAAGGATGGAGGGACCCACCCCAGGGACATTAAGGTAAGTCCAGGTAAGTATTTTTTTTATTTTTTTGTGGCATAGGGGGGCCTGATTTGTGCCCCCCTACATGCCACTATGCCCAATGACCATGCCCAGGGGACAGAAGTCCCCTGGGCATGGCCATTGGGCAAGGGGGCATGACTCCTGTCTTTGCTAAGACAGGAGTCATTTCAATGGGGGATGGGCGTCGTAAAAAAATGGCGCAAATAGGGTTGTGGCGATTTTTTTGCCTCAGCCTGACTTGCACCATTTGTGGACGCCCATACGCCATTTTCCCGCTACGCCGGCGCTGCCTGGTGTACGTCGTTTTTTTTAACGCACACCAGACAGCCCCGGCGGCTAACGCCGGCTAACGTCATTGAATAAATACTGCGCCCACATGGTGCTTCAGAATGGCGTTAGCCGGCGCTAATTTTTTGGGCGCAAAACTGCGTTAGCGCAGTTTTGCGTCAAAAAGTATAAATATGGGCCTTAATCTCAATGCACCTACCAAAAATGAATTTGTCATTGTGTAACCTAACTGGTGCTTGTGTAAAGAGCTCCAATATTTTCGGGTCGAGTTTGCACTGTATAAAACTGCTAAAAAAACTGAACATGAAATTGTGATCCCAGCACACCTATGTTTTCGACAAATGCTCCATCTCCATCATACATATATGTCTCCTTTATGCCTCCACCAGGCTAATCTTCTTCCTAACTCCAACTGTGGGAGGTGCGGGACCCCTCACCCTGACTTCTTCCACATAGTGTGGCAAAATCTACTTCTTGCTAGATAGTGGTTTGAAATTGAACAACCACTACCAGCTGTCCTGGATGTCCCTGTGCAGTTGTCTCCCAAACTGGCTCTGTTGGGGAAGATGGGGGACCTGGGTGGTATTCGAGTTATTGAACCATAGTGGGTATTGCAACTTCAGTGGCCAAGAGAGATATTTCCAAAACGTGGAAGACCTCATGGCCAGCCCGGATGACTCAATGGTGTGCTGGGATGGACTGGTGCGCCATGCAAGAATAACACATTTATAATGCAGAGGGTACCCGAAGAAAGTTATACAAATTTGGGGTAAATGGTGGGAATAATTTGAACTAGACGTTTGATCATTAAATACCTATTGTATTGATTAATAAGGGGGAAACAGACAAGCGGGAGAGAGATACCAAAAACAGTTATTATGTACTGTACAAATGCAATGTTTATCACAAATTCCCCACTTCTTAATGCAATGCTTACTATGTTTCTGCTTTGAAAATCAATAAAAGCTGTTTATAAAAAAAACTAAATTGTTGTTCAGTACAGCATGAAAATTCTGCTACATGAACATGCTGTTAAACAGAATGAACTAAGTGTGGAAATAAACATACTAACACGTTTTAAAAGACTAACCAGTTCTGCAATAAAGAAGGCAAAGTTCCATGCGTATGAATCACTTTATTTTCTTAAAGTAATGAGTTTATTTTTTTATAGCCTAACTCATGACTACATAATGCAAAAACAACTATTCACAATTAAATTAAAAGTACATCTATTTATCGGACCATTTACAAAATACATATTGTTCACAGCAGATATTGCATTTATAGAGTGGCATAGTTTTAAACCAGGAAAAGTCTACCTTTTGGCAAATCCTTATTTTGTATTTTCAACGTGACACGAGAAAGGAGTAAATCAAAGTCTTAGATATAATGTAACAAATAGTTCTTAATTATGCTCCATCATACAATGTTCTATGATTGATGAGCACCAGAAATGTCAAATCATGAGGAGTTGACTCTGAATGATTATGGCTAGCCTTCAAGGAGACCATCACCACAGATTTTGATTTGAATGCCTTCATTTAGCCGTGTAAAACAGTGGCTCAAAGGTTATCTAACTGGATGAGTGCCTAATGTAGTGTACCTTTTAGATGAATGTATGATGATTAAATGTTCCATAATCAGGAAGAAGTTTTTTAAGGAACGCATTTCTATATACAATACTACTAAACTCAGAAAACCAATGGATTATTTAACTGCGCTAATATGTGAGCCTGCAGTAACTGCCCCGTAGCGCCCCTAACGCCACCATGTGCGAGCTGTGTTAAAAAATACAGCACACCATGGTGCAGGTTAGGGACAATAGCGTCAACATTTTTGATGCTATTGTTGTACTTTGTAGGATTAGAGCCAATTAATTTGGTGCTTATCCTGCAAAGTACATGCAGGCCCATTAATAATAGTGTGCCTCCTTTTAATGCCTGCACTGTGCAGGCTTTAAAAAATGACACGAAAAGTGGCACAGTGGAATCTCATAGATGCCCTTCCAGGATACCACTCCTGGCAACTTAAAATGAAGGTGCGCAGGATAAATTGTTTTCCTCCAGAGCAAAATTATAGGTAGTATACCTCACAGAGGCATTTTGTAACCATACTTTTGAGGCAAATACACTACATTTAGTACCTACTATAATACATAACATGATTTAGCCATTAGCAACATACATCACCCCAGCCACTGCATCATTTGAATCCTGCTTTACCTCTTCTACATTCCTTTTCACACAGACCATCAGATTCACCCTCATTCACAAGCAACTATCTCCAATATACACACTGGCAAATAATTAATTACATATGTTTCTTCATCACCGGTTTGCTAAGTTCCTGAAACTTTATTCATAAACTGCACTCTCCCGGATCATTCCTCCACCATTACTGTGAAGGATGGATTCATATAACTTATTATCACCATATGTACATAATTGCCAACAATAACATAGCAGCACAATATGGAAGCAATACACTAGACACAGCAATCTGCTTCCAGCCCTGTAGTAAATGAGTGCACCCCTAATGCTAAACTAGACTAGACAATCTCAATAATATGGTCACACAGACCTAGAAAAGGCTAATTAAAACCAACAATGTCCACATCTTTATACATTGGAAGAGTTCATGCAAAGAAATCAAAGATGCTGAAACACAACATAATCTTATGACCTATCTATTTATATGGATAAAATGTGATATGATTTATAGCGAAACATTTCTCCACCAAAATGCCATTTGAATATTAACAAAACACAAAAATATGACTTAAGGGCCACTCCAGTGTCATAGTTCCACAATTGTTGGCTTTTAATTGTACTTTTGTTGGTCTGATATCTACTTTGTGAATTAATCAAATGCTTCAGTATTTTCAGCGCTACCTTGACATAGCTGACCTTTGCTAATTACAAAATCAAATATATATCCCTCACCTACCTTTTATGCTGATATGGAATCATGTACGTACTACAAAGGTATGTTTCTATATTGGAGAAACTCTGAAAGCTTGAAACTTTGAGACACAGCTTTAGTAATGTTCATTTGAAATGTAGTGACTGGATACAGCAGAAATCCTGTGTTGTGATTCAAAAATATAAGGGACACTGTTGTCCCAACTGGTATTTTCAAGGTAATTATGTTATGTTATGTTAATTTATTTTGATATCACACATGAATCACCCCAGGAGGGGTAGCTCTTTGCATGGGCAGATCACAGGCAGGAGAGAGGCTGAATTAAGACAGCAGCCTTCTTAAGTTGTAGGCAACCTTAAGCATCTTTCTGAATTTGATGTGGTCTGTTCACCTATGGATGTTGTAAGGCAGTTCATTCCAGTAGGAGGAGGACAAATAGGAACAAAATCCACCTCGCTCCTGACCTTCCGATGCATGGGATAGTGAGCAAGAATTTACCACTGGATCTCAAAAGCTTGACTGGACAGTTGTGTTTGAGACTCTGTTTGAGGTGTCTGGGACATTTTCCCATTTGTGATTTGTGAGTAGAGCAGCAGATTTTAAAGATTATTATTTTCCTTTTAGGCAGCCAATGTAAGGATCTCAGAAGAGGTGTGGAGGCGGCACCAGCAGAAAGTTTGCGAGACAAGCCACTGTGTTTTGCACAACTTAAAGTTTAGAAAGTATTATCTCATCAACAGAGGCGAGACAAGTGTTGCCATAGTCTAATCCTCTGATAATAAGTGCAGCATCAAGCATTTCCTTGCGGAAAAAGGAAGAAAAGGAAGAGCTTTCCTCAACAGGCACATCATGTGGAAACAGATGCCGATGGTGGACAGAACCTGCTCTTTCATAGTTACGGTTTGGTTCAGTCAGATACCAAGGTTCTTAACTGCCTGTTTAGGTACTGCTGCATTGCCAAGTTCTGAAGGCCACCAGTCATCTGACCAAAGCTGTTGGGCCTTACCGAACAGCATGATCTTGTTTTTTTTCTGTGTTCAAATGTAGGCAGTTTATGGTCATCCAGGCCGCAATAGCTTCCATCCCTGTTGCAAAACGTTCTTTCACTTTGACCATATCTTTATCAAAGGAGATGATCAACCATGTGTCATCAAACCCAGAACAGTAGCAGTAACATACCACGTAAAATGGCCTAGAAAATATTTATTGATTTTGTATTTAAACATTAATGTAGGGGTATGTGGGTAGGAGCTGAAGATGGAGGACAGACAGCAACAAAGTTTCAGGCCCAGATTCCATACCCCCTTGAACAACTAGGGGAATCTTTATTAAGCCAGAGAGGGGCGGAGGCATTGTCTGTGCCCCTAAAACAGAGGGAAAAGTGTGCAGGCCCCCGAGTTACCTAGAGAAGACTGTGTGCACAGAATGCCATTCAGTGTTGTGTAGATTGTCACCACAGGAGCAGTGGATGCCAAGTGAAAGGTGAACAATCAACAAAGAAGAAACACAGAAGGAAGGAGAGGCCTAAACCTCTGATGGCTGTCAACTTGTGATTGCCTACTCCTCACACAGGATGATGAAAGGCAGGAGACACCTCAATGATGCCCTCTTGCAGGACCTAGTTGAACTGCACAAATCCATTCAATCATGCAGAGTACCTCACATTCAGTAAACCTGTCAAACTCAACTCAAGGGTGGTGTCGGATACTCTTCAAAAAAGTATTGAGATGGGTATTTATTCAAGGAGAGAGCTGTCTTTGCCGCATGAGGGAAAATTAAATTGAGTGTATCCTCCAGATTTGGAATTCCTAGAGTGAAAACATGAAGTGATCTCATTAAACAAATCAGGAGACAGCTTTATGATAAAGCAAATACTATCCTGGCCAGAATAGGTGCATGCTTCCACATGGGAGGTGTTAAAGCAAGAGCTCTGTTCGCCAATACTTTCTGAGCAAAACTGGTGCAAAGCTATATCTGGGAAATTTGGGGCGGGAGAGAAGAGATACAAGGGACAGATGAGGGAAAGGTGCATGTTTGCCATGTAAACTACAAATCACTCTACACAGCCTGTTCAATAAGCACAGTGGCTATAAACACATATTTGCACACTCTCACCCTACCTATTATGGCTCCATAGGAGCATTAACATCTAAATGAATGCATATGAGTGTCCTAAGTCCTTACAGCAATCAAAAACATAAAAGGTGGCAAATCCCTAGGCGTCTACAGATCAGCACTTTAGAAGCAATTAACAAGGTATATGTTAAAGTTCTGGTGAAGTCCCTGGAGGAGGTACTGCTCTTGACACATGCTAACCAGACAAGATTTATTCAGCTGAGATCTAGGGACAGCAACAAAAAAGCCCTCCTCCTAACATAAATAGCATAGAAATTCCACAAAAAAATCATTGCTATTATCACTAGACTCAGAGAAGGTTTTTGACAGGGTGGACTGGAGCATGATGGACAGCGACATTACAGAGAGCAGGATTGGCAATACATTAAGGGCCATATTTATACTCCGGTTGCGCCGAATGTGCGTCAAAAATTTTGACGCACATTCAGCGCAAACGATGCCCCATATTTATACCCTGACGCCCGATGCGGCGCACAAGGGGAATGGCGCTATGTGCGTGAGTTTTTGGAAGCGGCACCCCGCCCTGCGTTAATGACATGCAGGGTAGGCGTTCCCGTCCAAAAACCCACGCATACAGCGGTGCGTCGTATTTATGCTTCCGGGCAAAAATGACTCCCGGGCCGTAGGCGGCGCAAAAAAATGACGCAAAGCACGAATAGCGTGAAATTTTAACGCCTGGGTCAGGGCAGGCGTTAAAATGGGGCAAACACACCTGTACTTAAGCAGAACACACAGAACAAACAACAGAGCAGCAGAGCAGCAACAGGGAGCTATGGAGGTGCTTTTTTTTCAACGTGCACGTAGACGCAGAGCCCTGCAGCAACAACAGCAGCTACAACAACAACAGCAGGGACCCCAAAGACAGCGCAGAAGGCAGGACAGGATATTCCGCCCAAGAACAACCCTGCATGGCCTCAGGGAACGGGACATCATCCAGAGGTACCGGTTGAACTGGCAGGCCATTCAGCAGCTGCTGGCAAATATCGAACAACAGTTGGCCCCCACTTTAGTGACACCCCGCACTATCCCAACTGAAACAAAGCTGCTTGCCGTACTACACCTGCTGGCAAGTGGCTCCTTTCAGACAACTGGTGCCCTGGTTGGTGGAATATCCCAACCATCATTCTCTGCATTCCTGCCTAAAGTCCTGGATGCCATCATTCGCCTGACACCCCGCCACATCTGCTTCCCTAACACACTGCAGAAGCAGCAGGAAATTAAACAGGGGTTCTACGCCATCAGTGGCTTCCCGCACGTCCTTGGTGCAATCGACTGCACACACGTACGCCTTGTGCCACCTGCTGATTCAGAACACCTCTACCGCAACAGGAAGCACACACATTCAATCAACATCCAGGCCATAGTCGATCACCAAGGACTGATCACCAACATCGTGGCCAAATATCCTGGGAGTGTACATGACGCATTCATCTTCCGTCACTCCACCATCAACCAACACTTCCAGGATGGACGCTATGGCAATGGACTACTTGTTGGTAAGGACAAAAAACAAACCCATACACACACCGCACACAAACCCTCTAGGACAAACAACACATACACCACAATAGCAACACCTAGCCAGGAACACACTGAGGTACTCACATCACTAGCCATGTGTCAGAAGTCAACATTTAACCTGTCACACATTGGAATTTAATCCACAGCCTAATGTGAAGACATCAATGAGTGTGGTTGGCCAAATCTCACTTTACAGATTGGAAGTCTCAAAATAACCTGTACACTAATACAATGCATAAGTCAAAAGGTATGGGATGGCCTGGGCTCATACACATGAAGGTGTCAAATACACTTTCACGTTTTAACTCGGCATGGAACTAACATCACACCCCCAGTGAGGACACACAGACAACTGTATCACTAGTCACAATGCTAGGGAGGGAACACTCTACTGCAACAACAAAAACAGTCCTTCTGACAAACGGTTAGCCAACAAACACTTGCTCAGCCAAGGGAAAATATATCAAAGCAAACTTTTCAACAACAACCATAGGTTGGAACATTAGTACACAAAAGAGTCACAGACAACACAAGACAACTACAGCCATCAAAGATCCGTACAACACTGCCTCCTACATCTAATTCAATCCATTCTCTTTCTCTTTCAGCTGATCAGGGGTATGGCATCCAGCCTTGGGTGATGACACCATTCGGGAACCCAATCACTGCTGCAGAGCGGGCATACAATGACGCCCACAAGAGGACCCGCAGCATTGTGGAGAGGACCTTTGGGATCCTAAAGTCTAGGTTCCGCTGCCTTGACATCACTGGCGGGAGCCTACTCTATTCCCCAGAGATGGTGTGCAAAATCATCCTCACTTGTGCCATATTGCACAATATATGTGTCCAGAGGAACATTCCCCTCCTTGAACTGGACCCAGGCATGCCTGAGGATGACGAAGAGGAGGATGCTGGGCCGGAACAGGAGGGGGGACAACCCAACACGGCAGCAGGACAGCGTAGGCGCCAGCAGCTTGTAAATAATTTTTTTGCTTAATGTATAATAATCACCTGTATTACACTATTGTAAATAAACACAGATATCAAACACCACATCATGCTTTGGTCCATGCATTACTGAGCACCTTTACTTATAAAATGCTGACGAAGAATGTGGTCTCCTTGACCAACAATGCCATAACAATCATCACAACAAAAAAGAACATTTCAATTGTATGCACAGAGGGTAGGATGTGACATGATACATTGCCATACACAGAGGCCCACATGAGTACAAATGTGGCAAATCCACATGCTACATCAAAACACCTGAGACAGTCTTGCACCCAGACAAAAAAAGTAGATCATGTGAAAGTCACATCACATGTGGTCAGAGACAGGGTGGGACCATCCATGTGTACGTCACCATGTCATCAATGGCTTCTCTCCAGTGGGTGATATGAGCAAAACACAATTGGGACAACATTAGCTGCCACTAACTCAGGAGGAGACCTGGATGTCACAGTGACAACATACACCCAGACAGGTGATAGTGGATCCACATACCAACACACATGTACACATATGTCATACAATCAACCAAATTATTGAAAGTAGACCATCACAGTCGGGTCCCAGTTTGAACCTAGCAGGAAGAATGTGACATGCCACTTAACCAGTTAATGCAGAAAGGGACACAGACACCCACTAAAGAATATTCCCCAGAACATCAGGAACGCTCAGAGTCTTCCAAACATAGTCATTGGGAAATGGTAGGCATGTCAGCTCAAAATCATCATTACTGCAAACTTCTAATGGGCTAATGAGATGAATGAATGGTCAACAGTCATACATACCATATGGCCTTACATTAGCCTGCTGCTGCAGGTTTCCCATAAAATATTAAGCCAAGCCATGGATACTGTAACTAATCAGGATGGTCAAATCCTAGGGTGCTGGGGGCCTAAGTCCACTTCTACGGTCCCACAAACATACACAAATCCTGTACTTGTGAGCCAAACACATGCATAAGGTACATGTGTGGCCTACATGTCAAGAGTAGAACACAAAGCACAAACACAAAATGAGGCTAGGACATGGTTAGCCCCATAATAACTGTAAGTGACCATTGCACTCCCTGTTAGGACTCCAGATAAAAGCATCACCATCATAAGTGTGGGCCAAATTTGGAGAAGGAATACATCATGGTATCCCATCCATCATTTCCAAACAGCCATCAGCAATTGCCACAAATATGTTGACAAATATGGAAAAGACATTATGTAACGTATCCACACCATTACTGTGTGAATGCCTGCCATACATACAACAATGGACATGTGGCATATCCAAACACAAATGTGTATCACATTGCCCCGTTTGACCCTGACAAATCACCTTCCCCAAGTTAAAAACATGAAGACGTAACAAAAAGATTTGATCATAATTCTACGCATACAGCATGGGTGTCATATTTTGGTCACGTACATGAGTGCACAGAATGCAGAGTCAAATCTGAATGTATACAAAAATTTCACAGATTTAGACAGCAAAATATAAGTTACATCATATTTCAGATTTGACTCAGCAGCATGTGCATTCCTGTACGTTTCAAAAATATGACGCCCATCATGTATGCGTCGGAAAAAATGACGCAACATGCACATATTTTCGTACATCTCGTACAGTAAATGAATCTTAATATTCATATCATATTTTTTCACTCAGCAGCATTAGCACTCCTGTAGGTGGATAAAATATGACGCCCATCATGTATGCGTTGGAAAAAATGACGCAACATGCACATATTTTCGTACATCTCGTACAGTAAATGAATCTTAATATTCATATCATATTTTTTCACTCAGCAGCATTAGCACTCCTGTAGGTGGATAAAATATGACGCCCATCATGTATGCGTCGGAAAAAATGACGCAACATGCACATATTTTTGGACATCTCGTACAGTAAATAAATATTAATATTCATATCATATTTTTACACTCAGCAGCATGTGCAATATTATGCGTCATAAAAAATGACGCAAAATTATGTATGCGTGAAAATACGACGCAAACCGGGATTAAAAAACGGCGGCCATTTTATGCAGGAAGTGATGTAATAGGATATCCTGTTTGCAAAATCTGTATTGGAAGTTGACTTTCACTTTCACTTTGCAGTCTCAGATTTTTCTAGACTGTGTGGTTCAGTGAAGAGTGTTGTCCTGTGAATTACTGCTTTGTTGTCCTGTGTAGCTTGTCTTTTGTACTTTGTTCAGTCTAATATTGTTGTGTATCATTGTCTCAGTCTGTTAAGTCTAGTTTTGTCCATTCCTGTATTTGTTTGTATTGTCTGTGGGAGTCTGTTGTGGGTAGGGTAGTTATTGGGGTTAGTTGGGCTATTTTCTCCTTTTCTTAACTTCACACCTCTACCTTTCCCCATTTCCTACTTTATTTTTTCTGTTAGTCATCAGTCATAATGTCAGGGAGGCCTCGCCTGTCCAGGATGGGCGAAGATGAATTGGGGGGATTTATCTGGCTAGTGTGCCATTTCCTCCCGCTGATGCTGGAGGCTGGGGGCCGTGTGATACAGGGGTATCACACGGAGGCCCGGAAAATTCGCTGGGAGAAGGTGCGCCATCACATGGTCCGGGTCCATGGGAGCATGCGGAATGTCCATCAGTTGAAACACCGCTGGGCCGATCTGATCACGAGGGAACAGGACCTGCTGGACCACCTGGGAGTCAGGATTGGTGGCCATGTTGGTGAGTAGCAATCAATTACATGGACATGATAGTAATCTGTGTGTGAACATGTGATGAATGTTACCCAATCTGCTAGATAAGGAGCTGCCTATGTGTAATGCTAGGGAAACCTAGGCCCTTGTCAATATATATTGATATCCCCAAATTGGCTACACTTTTTCTCCCTCAAACAGCAGAAACTTAATACATATATCTGTATTTGGCAGGTGTGGCCCATCTCTGCGTGATGCAATGATGCAAATGCTGCCTTACTAATGTTTACATATGTGCCCTAATGTGTACGTGTTGCACAATGTGTATGAAGACCTATGCTAGCAGTCAGATGGCTCAGTTGTTCTACACATACCAGATGGCTGTAGCTGTATGTAATGTAGTGTAGCATTTGTGTCAGACAAGCAACACGTTAATGGCTCTATTTGTACTCTACATGTCATAATGGGCAATGAGTAAGTCATGTCGAAACAACATACCTACATATGTAGACCCCATCGCTCGAAATCTGATTTGAATCCCATGATGATGATATACATGTGTGTTTTATACACGTCACATGAAGTCAGATATGTTTTCCACAGATATGTCACATGTGTGTGTGGTTGCTGTGTGTTGAACATGTCCACATAGGCTGTTTGACTGTGAGTGGTCATGCAGTCCTCATGGAACAAGTGTCTGGATGTCTCTCTGGAATGCACATGCTGAGATGTTTGGATAACAATATTGTCGGGGCATAATTATTGTGAGTAAACTTGGACGACACCTGACTGTCCTGGCCACTGCATGTGTGTAGTAGGGTGTGTAACTGTAGCAGGAGAATCATCCAATGTTAATGTTGAATACAAACTCATCCATGCAGTATGAGCATGTGTGAAAGTGTATCATTACCATGTCATATTCTCACAGTTTCATTGTAACAGAATTATTTTGTCAGTCCACCCAGTCTGAGTACATTCTTCCTGTCATGCTTTACAGGTGGACCAGAGCCTTACACCGTGGGAGAGGTGGCACACTTCGACGACCCCGATACCTACAGTGAGTGTTGCCTGAGTGCTATTTGATATATTTATTTGCCAATGACGCAAAATGGACTACTGTGTGTTCAAGAGAAATCATGATGTGATGCGCTGGCCGTTCATTGCCATTGTCGTGTTAGTGTGATATCAAATTGGACTTATGTTTCTGTTAAGCAACACCTAGCCATCTCTGAGATTGAGGGGCTGTAGGACATTACAGTTGGGCCGCAATGGGGAATGGGATGAGTTACTTAGAATACACTGGTCAAAGTAAGACTTGGTCGGGGACTTGACATGAACTGAGTCTGCATATCAGACTGACATTCTCCCATATAGCTTAGGCACATGGCTGTGATGAAAAGTGCATCTTCCTAGTTGAGGATGGACTGTGCACACTGTAGGTTGGATCTTCCGGGGGCATGTACTTACACAAGCTGAACTAGGAGTTTGTGTGACTTGAGTGCAATGGCCTATGTGTTCTGTTGAATCATGAGAATGGGTGTTCCACCTCCTCTGTGTGTGTAGTAAAACATGCCTCACTGATAGTATGTCATGTTGGCAAAAGTCATATCATTGTGACATGTGTGGTCCATGGATGTCACAATGTTTGCCTAAGTCCAACGTGTTGCTAGCCATTCATAGGTCTTGTGTGTGAAGGCACATACTTGGTGAACGTTCAATACACTCCTGGGTGTGCATTTCACATGGGATTGGTGGTTGTTCTTCCCACACCACCCTCAACGACTGGGATGTTAATGTGAAACAGGCTACCTTGGACTGTAGCAACCAGTATCTCACACTTACTTGACACCTTTTGTGTCGTGAGTCAGAACCTAGGGCCAGATGTGCCAAACTGTGTACAAGTTGATAAACTCATAATTATTGTGTGTGAGTTGCAAACATCTGTTTCCTATTCCGAAATGTATTAGGTGATCATGCAAATATATGGGAGATTTGATTCCTAATCCTAAATATGAAGGCTTTTTCCAGTCCTATTTGCAACTGACAGTGGTATGCAAGTCCATTTGCAATAGAGTTTGTGGTTGCTAAGTGAGTCGCAGTTATCATCCACTTGAAGTGGATGGTAACCCACTTGCTAGCTGTAAGGGGTCCCCATTGTAACCCATCACCTTTCCGAGTGTACCAAAATAATCCTGTACAAAACAGGCAGTGGTCCAAGGGACCACTGCGGCCCGTATTTTTTATTTTTTTGCACCACATTTGCGCAGCTTTTTGACGCCAAAACGGCGCAAACTTACAAATTACAATTGGAATTTGCAAGTTTGCGCGGCTTTTGCGTCAACAAGTGACGCAAATGCGGCGCAACAACAAATATAAATACGGGCCTAAGTGCCTTAAATTATTCAATATTGAAATTGTCGTAATTTATTTCTAAGTGCTGCTCATTTCCCGTTGAGGTAAACGGCCTACACTTGGGGAACATGTTCTGCGTTATTTCCAAGCGGTCACGGACATGGAGGTCTGCTGTTCCCAGCAGGCCTCCATCCCCGTGAGTGCCCATAGTTGCAAAGGTGGAGCAACTTGCAACCCACATCATTGATGTAAATGAGGTGGCTCTTAGCAACCCCATAGCAACTCACAGACGGTGTCAGATACCCCATTCTGCATTGCAGATTGTTCGTCCCATTTCCCATCTTCCTACATCTGGTCCCTAGTGTAGACATTGGGTTATAGCCCATTGGTTCAATCTTAGCACACAACCAATTCCAGATGGCTTAGAGTGAGGAGTGTGATAGTTATCACATATAGTGACATATGTAGTGAAGTAAGTATGCGGAAGAGGTGCAGCCATGATGTACAAAACCGTAGGGATGATTAGGATGAGTAGTGTAGGGTGATGTCATCCATCATGTAGAGACCTGGATATTCTAGGTGTGATATGCCCTTATGTATGCATGCTTCACATGTACTTCCTCTGAGCCCTTCTGTGAACTATGTTGTGACAATTGCTGCAACCTATACATTTCTAGTAATGTACAAATAACCCATTGTGCTATCCCACCCAATGCAAAGCCAAAGGTAAATATCTGCCTTTTCTCTTCACAGCTGCTAACATGAGGGCGGCCGATCGCATCCATTTTGAGCGGCGTGCCATCCGTTACAGGCACATCCTGCAGGTGCAGTCTGGGTATCGGCGGATGGGCCGCAGGTATCACTCCGAAAGGGCCTCCGGGGCGTGGTGGGCCACACCACAGCCTCCAACAAGTGTGCCACCTACAGCCACCAACGACACAGCCACCAGGTCTGGCCCAGTGGTCCCAACTACTTCGGCTGCCATGGACCCGCCGCATGCAGCACGACCTGGACCCAGCCGTGTGCTGGCAGCAGGACAGTCACATGTCCCACCAACAGCTGCCACTAGCTCGACCTCTGCTGGCACACAAACCCTCCCCACAGACCCTCCCATGGACCCTGCAGCCTTCCAGGCATTGTCCCTGAAAGTGGACAAACTTTTGAGGAAGGTGGACAACCTGACTGATGACATGAACTATGTAAAGACCCGGGTCCGCGACATCAGGCGCACACTAAGGGGGGCAAACCTCTAGTTCGTTTGCCCTCTTAAACTTTTATCCCTCCCCTCTCACCTCTTTCCTTTTTTTATCCTGTTAGTTGGGCTTTGGGGATTAGTATTAGGATCAGGATAGGTATGTAGCTTAGTTAGTGTTAGGGAAGAGGGTGGGGGGTCCTTGTTATTTTTCTCAAATATTTGTGTGTGGGTGGGTGGGTGGGGGGCAATGTTGGGATTCATGTTTAATAAAAAAAAAAAAAAAAAAAAAATTAAAAAAATTAAAAAAAAAAAAAATATCTGCTTGTTTAGGATAGTGTAGTATGTGTGTAGGTTAGTATGTTTTGTCCTGCATGTGTCCTGTCTCATAATGGTGGGTGGGGGGTTGATGTTTAGATCGTTTCGTTACATGTGTAGAGTAAGTTTAGCTTAGGTTAGATAGGGACAGTTGTGGGTTATTAGTAGTCAGGTTAGATTAGTGTAGGTGTACCTTTCCCTTAGTTGCCTCTTGTAGTACTAGATATAAATAAATATTTTGTTAACCCTTTACTTGATGCGTTAGGTGCTACTTTATCATGGCCTTGACATCCATGTTGCAGAATGATTTAGTGTGACATTTGTGTCCTATGCTCAGCATCCCCTGGGAATGGATGTTTAACATCCCATCTACCCGTGTGCTCACTTGTTAAGTATCCTCAAATTGGGAGACTCCCCATTGGTAGTGTGCATTGTACACCAAGCTTTTGTTATGATATGTGTCCAACTTCACAAAGAGTGCTTCATTACATGTCAATGTGGGTTAATTGTTAGGTCGGACAGCAGTGTGAAGCTCAGGGAGATCTTTGTAGATGAGGAGTTGTTCACACTCATGTATTGCTGCTTTCATTGCTGAGCTACATCATGTGTGTACTGAAGCAGCATGAATTTCCTTCATGGAAGCCTACTCTGTAAGGGAAGTTAATGCAGTGTGATTTGTACACGATTCATTACATTAAGCGGCACCCATTCTTATTTAAGTCTTGCATGGAGCCTACATTTCCCAGCCACCATTTGCTCTCTGGAATAGCGATAGATGGTGCATCATTCTGACCAACACAGCATGATTGTGTGTGCTTAGTTCCTTCCTCAGTTATTTCCCTCAGTATGGTAGGGCTATGATGCAATCCTGGCCAATGCACAGATGGATCTGAATATATGACATCAGGACAGTAGTATAGAGATTCAACAGGGTTGCCACACAGCCACTTTGGAGTTAGGTACTGCACAGTTGAAGTGTGAAATGACACAGAGACACAATAGGTGAGCAAGTGCAATTTATTTACAGGTGTTGTAGTGCAAATTGTCCATTCCACATTTTTGCTGAGTCCGTTCTGGGGCATCATTTCTTGGTGAGCCTATAGAAGGTGTCAGTGCAGAGGGACAGGATTACCAAATTGTAGGAGAGAGACATTCACTGGCAATGTGGACAAGTCAAACAGTGGATTGCCAAACAGTCATTGAGTGTAGGTGTTCAGAAACTGGGCTTTGACTAAACGCAGGACCTTGGTCAGAGTAGGCCATGGTGCAGGGACTAGGGCTTCCGGGTACTCCTCCGTGTGAAGGTTATCTGTTCCACGTCTTCTTCTTCTGATGTGTGTGTTGCCTCCTCTGTCCTTGTTGTTGTTGGTTGTGAAGGGGCAACACACACCTCAGTGTTAGAAGACATGGAGGCAGACATCCCGGGGGCTAGTCCCTGTGGACTTAGGAAGGGCAATACTGCAGCAAGGAGGGCCTGCTGGTTTCTCAGAATGGCAGCCACATCCCGATGGTAGGCAGCCAGGTCAGCCCTGAGGGGTTCGATGTTGCATTCGTGCACCCGTTGACTGGCTTGCATTCTTAGTTGTTCCGTCAACTGGATGACAGCTGTGGCGATTTGCTTTTGTGTTTCTACAAGTTCCTGCATGTGCGATGTTAGTGCTTGCATCACAGCTGTCTGATCAGCAGGAGGGATCATGCACGAACGCACCCCCTCAAGGCTGGCTGCCATAGTTTGCATCCCCACCCGCACCTCCTTGGCCAGCTCCCGCTGGACCCCAACGACGGTTCTTTCAAAGCTGGTTCCAGTGTCGTCGGAGTCCTCAGCTGTGTTGGAGCTGGCAGGTATTACATTTGGGGTGGCAGGTGGGTCTACTGGGGTGGCTGCTTCTTCTGGGCTCCTCCTTGGGACTGAAGGTGGGGTTTGGAGGCTTCCAAAGACCATGTTGAGGGTTTGTGGGGAGAGGTTGATGGGGTCGTCATCGATGTCATCAGGGAAATCAGGGTCAGGCATATCGGCAGGAGATCCATGTTCCTCTGCAATGAAACAGGGTACAATTAGTGTGTCTGTGTTGTAACAAGTTTGCAAACAGTTACAGGCGTTTGGATGCCTTATCTTTGGTCTCTGTTTTTTTCTGGGTATCTGCTGTCCTTCATATGGGCATTGTTGTAGGCCTATGGCCCACCTGTGTGTCACATGTGTGATGTGGAGCTACCAGACTTGTCTGCCTAATTGCCGCTAGGTGTTGCTTTGTAACATTTTGTGAATAGGCATCTTTGTGTCCTACTAGTCCCTCCGTGATTAACTATTCTTATGTAGAGACATTTTCGAGGGTGTGTTCTCATTATCCGACCTGAGCTGACTTGCTTACGAGGCAGCAGGATAGCTAATGGTGTGATGGACTGAGTCTGACCCACTTTTAATTGACTCTGTCACCCTGATTCTTTCATTTTGCTCTAGCTAACTAGCATTGGCTCATGTCTCCCACAGCAAAGGAATGATTATACATCCGAGCGCATGACATCTTTGGAACTTTTCAGGGAAGTTGTGGTCACTCAGATCCCAACATCTTCACTCTTTTCCAGTATGAACTCATACACAAAAGTCAAAGACAGTATTTGTTTCATATGATGATCTCTTTGAACAACTGACTTGTCTATATTTAGGTGTGAGCCACAATAACCCAAATACTTCAACATGGTAGACTTGAAATAGTCAGCAGGAGAGTAAGACATTGGTCGAAAACTATCATGGTGCCTAACAGTTTGTACTCTCCCTCTGCTTGTTCTATTTATAGCACAGCATGTTAAGCTTCTAGCCTGCCTGTCTGAATCACTGGGGAGACTTCATCTGTCATATCTGAGCAATGGCCTGTGATCTGGTTTTGCATCTGCAGCAAGGCAGGCAGCGTCTGGTGTTTCTCTGTTTGGAGACTCCCTCTTGTGTGTCTTGGGACAAGGAAGTGATTTTATAAGTCATAAGTCATGGTGATGAGATAGTTTCCCTACGCAGGAATGCCAAATCAGAACCCCTACCCCATCTATCCGCAAAGTACCAGACTGTATCCTTGACTGGGGCACAGAGTGTATCTGTTCTGGCACACTCCAGTGCAGATGTAGGCAAAACAGTGTGATTGGACTTATTAACAACACCCTAGGACTGGCTATTTGGTATATTTCCTGATAGGAAGGCCAATGAGAAGCATGTAGTGCAAAGTGCTCAGAGGCTCTTAGATGTGAGCATATGCGTAAGAGTACATTCAGGGTAAGGTGCAGAAAGGCCTACAGCCTGAGGCTAATGCGCAAAGTATACATTACACTTGCCAGAATACACATTGACTGACTGTGGGTGTTGTGAGTGCCCTGCCAACACACTTGCCTCTCAGGACCTGCCCCATTCACTTTTGATTCACATTGCATGCAGTGTACATGTTCCGTGCCATTTCCTATGCATGTTCATGTTTGGATGTGGTGTGGATGTAAACATTGTTGATGTTTGAAGATGAAGGTGGGTCATGTGTGTTTGATTGTATAAGCCTGTTTATCGTATGAAGGTCCGATTTGTTTGTCAGACTTTGCAGGTGTGTTTGAGTGACCAGTTGCCTATGTCTCCTCCTCAGGTGTTGTCTGAGTAGTATGACATTAGTGATGTAGCCTTGTTATCCAGGCATGTGAGGGACCCTGACGTATGCAGCATGTGTGTGTGGTTGGTGCTGTGTGGGTCCTATTGCTGTTTACTTTGGCTTATGTATGTGTCAGGTATGGACATTGGGCATTTGAGTGTACTGGTGCGTTTGTATTTTTACACTGACTTGTTGCGGATGTCAATGTCACCCCCTAATTTGTGTATGTATATTCCATGGGGAGGTTGCTGCCATTTGGTACTGTAGCTGCACAGAGATGAGAGGCGTTATTGTAAGGTGTTGTGGCAGTTACATTGCAGTTGTTGCTTTGCCTACTGGGTTACTGATAGGGACCTAGTTGCTGTAGGATAGATTTTACAAAACAAGTGCCTGGATGTGAGTTTGCTGTAGTGGCCTTCCTACCTGTCGCTGCTTTCCCTTGGCTCTATTGTTGTACTTACAGGATGTCCCCATGGGGCTGTACTTGTTGCTGTGTTTGGTGGTGCCCCAGCTTCAGTGTGTGCTAGGCATGCCCCCCTACTGTGCTCCTTTACCCATGCCACTCTATGTATATGCTGACTTACATGCATTGTGTAGTAGGTATTCCCCCCCTGGTTGCAGTTAACATTAGTGCATTATAATTCCCCATGCGACTTACCCTGCATGTGCATTGTGTCTTGGTAGTCTGCACTGTCCTGCCCTTGAATCCCTGTGACGATCTCCTCGGGGATGGCGGCTGCAACCATCTCCTCCATGTGGTCCAGGGCCTCCTGTTGTGCTGGACTCCCACCTCCAGTCTGCATTGCTGCCTTCCTGTTCCTGGCCATTTTCTCTTTGGTCCTGCGTTTACAGTCATGCCAGCGTTTCTTACACTCAGTGACTGTGCGACGTTCTTCAGCCACACTGTTGATCTTGTCCACTATTTGCTTCCATATGGCCTCTCTCCTACTGAGTGGCAATTTGGATGTAATGAAAAGTTGGTGCTGGTGTTCCGTCACCTCTCTCACCAGGATTTCCTGCTCCTCTTCACTGAAGCGACACTTTCTTTTCTTTTTTTGGTTATCCTGGTTTGTTTGTGGGACCTCTTGGCTGGTTCCTGGTCTGCTGTCATCATCCTGGGCTCTGTTGTGTCCACTGGGATCCATGTTGGCTCTCTGGTAACACTGCAGTTTTCGCGCTAGAATTTGACGCAATTGCGTGAGAAAAACCAGCGCTTTCACGATTGCGCTGTCGTAAATCGGCCCACGGTGATGTGCGTCGCCTTTACGTGGTTTTTCCTTACGACTTGACGCCGCTGTGTGCGTCACAATATCCTGACGCCCACCTGTTGGTTGCGCCGCCGTACGTCAAAGTATAAATTTGACGCCCGCACGGCGCATCCAAATGGCGTTAGACGGCGCAAAATTTTTTGACGCAAAACTGCGTTAGCGCAGTTTTGCGTCAAAAAGTATAAATATGGCCCTAAAGGTCTGGATTGATGTACTATGCACCTTACCTTAGGCCAGACTGTGAGTGAATGGCAAATCAAATTTGCCTATAGAGATACAAAGGGACTCAAGACAGAGTTGCCCTCTTTCCTCCATGCTTTTTGCATTCTTCATTCTTCTTCCTGAAACCTCTATTGTGCAACATGAGAACAAAAAGAGAACATAAACATATCCAAAAAGACATACATAAAGTGTCAGCTTTCACATACATCATGGTATTATCCCTTACCACACCCAGGCAATCTCTGAAGGAATTGATTATATTATGAGAAAAATATCACAATTTTGTGGGCCTCCAAATCAATTTCCATAAATCTGAAGAGTTAATATTGACCAGAGACAAACATTAGCCAAAACATTGCAGGATGGTACTCCCTCTTGTGAACGCTAAACTTACTTAACTCTTTATGTACCTTCTTAGCCCCCACCTCTCTGAATGTGCCTAGAATAATATTAAAATGTGATTAATGGGAACTAGAGCTCTCCTGATCTCCTGAACAGTCACATATTTTTCTATCTGGAGAGAATAGCTTCCCTCAAAATGCCAGTACTACGCAAGATCCTCTATATTGTCTAATCTCTTATCTATAGGACTTATGCAACACTTTTGCTGGGGGCAGTCACATATGCATAGGCACTCATACGTGAGACACCCTAGACAAGGAGGAGTGGGTATGTCAAATGTGTGTTTTTGTGTGGCTTCCCAGGTGTGTTATGTGATTCAGTGGCTCTGTAGAGACACAGGCGAGATATGGTGCTTAATCATTCTGGATCTGACAGCTGTCTGATTCAAAGAAAGCCATTAGGTCCCAAAAAGCAACAATGCTGAGATTTGTATATTTCAGCTATAACCAGGGTAATGTTAGAGACTGGGATAGCCTTGTGAAATACAAAGACCAGACTATGTTTAGATGTCCCATGAAGACAATTGTAGGGAGCTTAGACTTCACCCCAGGATTCAATAGAGCTCTGTTCCAAGCATGGAAAACAGAAAGAAGGATATTTCAGGCTCCCGCAGTTCTATCACAGTGGGGAAATCTACTCATTTGATAACAGCAAGACTATCTGTGGTGTTCCAGAATTGTATTTATTCCTGTCACATTCCAACATTAAAAGGTATCATTTGTTATGAATTCTAACATATTCATAATCCCAGAAAATTTCATTAAGGTGATCATTATGAACATGGCGGTAAAGACCACCGACTGCCGTGGCGGCGGTGAACAGAATCCTGCTGGCGGCGGCGAATGGAAACCCGCCAAATAATGAACAAAAAACCCAACCCCGGCAAACATTCCCCCACCACCACTCCCCCACCAGGAGCCTGCCTGGCGGGAATCACGGCCCACCCCACCCCGCCACCGCCACCGCCAAGCACACTCACATCCCACCCTCCAAATAAAGATGCAGAAATCACCTCTGCGGACAGTGGAGGCCGGATGACCATTGGCGGCTGCGAACGCCTCGGACGGCAAGTGGGCCCAACAGCAACCACAGCACACATTGGCTAGGCTTAGCAACCACACATCTGACACACATCCTGAACACCATAAAACACCCCCAGACACTCCCCACACTCCGTTGCAAGGAAACCAGGACCAAAAGATGGAGAGCACCAGAGCCAGACAGAGAACGCCAGCAGACAGGACACGCATAGCGACCCACACAGGAGCACCCAAACACCGTCCCCAATCCCGACGCCATCCACCACCCTCACCATGTCCCCCCCAAAAAATCCATGCTTCACCAGAAGGGAGCTAAGGACCATGGTGGACGAGATCCTGAAAGTGGAGCCACAAATATTCGGCTCCGAGGTGCAGCACACACCCATCGCCCGGAAAATGGAGCTGTGGCAGACCATTGTCAACAGGGTGAATGTAGTGGGACACCATCCATGTACAAGGGATAACATCCGCAAGAAATGGAACGACCTGCGGGGGAAGGTCCGGGCCATGGCATCCAGGCACCACATCGCAGTGTAGAAGACTTGGGGAGGGCCGCCACCAACACCACCGACTACACCAACTGGGAGGAGAAGGTACTCACCATCCTGCACCAAGAGGGACTCACTGGAGGAATGGACTCAGGTAAGTCGTCTACATTTACCCCATATACACCATACCTGTAATGCATGCACCACCCCACCCCACCCCACCCACACCCACCTAGACCCACACCCCTCCCAGCCATTACCCACCACATCCACCACCCTGCATCACCCACAACTCACTACCAGGCCCACATCACTCCCGCTGTGCACAGCCACCCACCCCTGCACATACCCACAATGTAATAATAACCCCCACCACAATGTAACGCCACCACTGCCACTAGATTCTATTTCACCTCACAAAGGCACCCCTGAAGGCCACTGAAAGGCACACCAGCACTAAATAGTACAGTACTGCCCACCTCAATCCCTCCTGCATATGTGACAAACACTTCTATGTCCCCCAACAGGCACCACCACCCATGCAACCCTGATGGAGGGGACAAGGAGTTCCACAGCATTCCAGGGAGACAGAGGCACATCACAGGACACTGGTGAAGGATCCCTGGACACTGATGAGCAGGCAGGCACCTCACACAGCCCTGGACGCTCACCATGCAGCATCCCCACCCATTAAAACACTGTCACCCCTAACACCCAGTCAAGACCAGCAGGCCAGGGGAGGCGTGCCCACACCAGTGGATCCAGGGCACAAACAGGTGGACCACAGCAACAGAGGCCACAGTCTCCCACCCCCAACATGCAGGAAGACGAGGGCCCCAGTACTAGTGGCACGTCCAGACCTGCACAGGGGACACAGGCACAGGAGGCCAGGGCAAGGTCAAGTGCCCCAGTGGGTCAGGGGGTATGGCACCGGATAGACACAAAGGATGCAGCTGGAACACCACCAACAGGCCATGGAGCAGTGAAAAGAACACAATGCCACAATGGCCACCATTGCTGGAGCACTGCTGCAGTTGGTCAGCAAACCTTCAAACACCCACACCGGACAAGAGGCCCCCACAACAGCCCTGGACAAACAGCAACAGTTGTCTCAAGCAGCTGAAACAGCACAGGAAAAACCCTCCCAGGAATCACAAGGGCCGACCATGTCACCCCAAGTAGCTTCACAGCAGGCGCCCAAACATAGTCTCAGGCCAAGATATGGCACTGGAAACCCAGCAAAGAACAAGCCCCCTACCAACAATTGACACTGCTGTTACTGCCAAGCAACCAACCCACCCATTCACCAACTGTACTTAGCTGAGGGCTAAATGATGTACTGAACTACAAATAGGACCCACCTATGAAATCAAACAGGACTGCCACCAAGTCGGTTTTTGAGGTCAACCAACCATAACGACTTCCATCATTGTACATAGCACATTTCACTATATTCCACCAATAAACAACATATCTCACCTGTAACGCAGTCCCCTGTCTTCAATGTTGAACAAAGTGGAGTACTGATGCAACAGGCAGGGATAAACTTTATTGTCAAATTGTGCATGCTGCTGGTACAGTGTGTTTCAAAATAGTCAAGAAGGGAATGCTTATGTTGTCTGTCTGTACCATGCTGAAGAGGTCCATGACTCGCATATCATGACCAATTCTCCCTAGTTGACATGGCACACTTACAGTTTCAGTCACTAACCACATATACAGGCTGAAGTCCCAGTCAGTTATTTGAAGTAGAGTTTTATCAGTTGGTCTCTGGAATTGACATCTTCCCCGTCCTCATCCTCACCATCACTCTCCTCACCTTCTCTGAGGTAACAGATCAGGGCCTATAGCACCCTCCACCTCCAAAAGGGGGATTGAATGTCTCACTGCCACGTTGTGCAGCATGCAGCAGGCCACCACTATCCTACACACCTTATCAGGCCCATAGGCCAGGGAACCCCCAAAGATGTGTAGGCACCGAAATCTAGCCTTCAGGAGACCTATAGTACGCTCTATCACCCTCCTAGTACGTCCATAGGTCTCATTGTATTTCCTCTCTGCATCCGTCCTGGGATTCCTCACTGGTGCCAGGAGCCAACGCAAGTTTGGATAGCCAGAATCTCCTAGAGAAATGGACAATACAGAGTCGTCATTGAAATATCCTTAGTCTGACAGGCTGTTTTCCAGTAATGTGTCAGTTGGTGACAGGCACACTTCCCTATGATCCACCCTCTGTCCTCTTGGAGTTGTTCCATCTTTTGTGGCACACTACTGTTCCTCAAAACAAATGAATCATGGTCTGCAGTACATACCAATTGGATGTTCATGGAGTGAAAGTTCTTCCTGTTTCTGTACACCTGTTCACTCACTCTTGGGGGGATGATGGGTGTGTGGGCTCCATCGATGGCACCAATAACATGGGGAATGTTTGCAAAGGCATAGAAGTCTGACTTGATGGCATGGAGCTCAGCACTTTGGGGAATCATAGGATTGCAGATGTTGTACAAATGCATTTAGAATTCTTGTAAGTACCTGGCTGAACATTGGCTGTGAGAAACCAGCACCCATGCCCTCTGTCACTTGAAATGAGCCTGTGGCAAGGAAATGGAGTGCGGAGAGCACCTGCACCTCAGTTGGAATGGCATGCTGATTACGATTTCCGGGAGTCAGTGCAGGATCCAGTAATGCACACAGATCCTGAATAGTTGCACGTGTTGTTGTAAGTCAGTAACAATTAGATTAAGCATTAGCAGAAGACATCTTATATTTAGCAACTATTGTGAACATTTTGCGGAATCCATTTTGTATTCATGGCAGCCATTTTCTCTGCCATGTGCTCGCCAAGTGCTCTGTCCTACCTTTCTGTTAACTACTCTTGAAAATCTGTCTAGTGACAAGTTATATTTAGCATCTCCCACTTTCACACATGCCCAGTAAGATCTGCAGCTGTTAGTAATCAGTAACAGACAGTAATGTGTCAACTAGTCCTTGAAAACTGTTAGCCCCTCCTACCTGTCAACTGTGCATTTCCATATGGTTTGAGGACTTTGTGCAGAGAAGGGTGAACCCCTTGCACTAGTAGACCTTGCTGAGGCTTACTTCGACAGTGTGAGTCTGAAAGTGATAATGATCTGACGCTCCACCATGGTCCCCATATCTACATGTGGTCTGTACACAGAAGGTGCCCGTCCTTGCCACAAGGGTCTGTACCTGTGAGGGGTAAGAACAAGGAGTCATGTGCACACATACACAGGCATATTTGCTAAACACATTCACTGCATTCTTCATAGTAGTGTCTGCACAATAACTGCAACCTGACAGATGTACATTGACATCACTAAGAGGGAACGGAGTAAATCATGGTGATAATATACTGTATGGATTGAGACATATGTGCTTCATATGGCTAGTAGGCCCAGCATTGTGACTAAATTGAATTTCAAGATGCGCAGGTTATGGCAAAATGTCTGCTCACTGTAGTTCTGCCCCTTCGTTGTGGAAGTGACCTAAGACCGCTAGTGGTTGATGTCACATCGTTCGGCGGTGTTTACCGCTGTTTGCACCCCCATTGGATAACATGGATGCCAATGGGGAATCTTGGCGTATCATGATCGCCGCCGGCGGTGACGGTGCTTTCCGCCGCGGAACGTACGCGCGTTTATCATCGTGTGCTCACTTGACTCCCTAATCTTGTGTGGACAAGTACTCCACTCCGTGTACTGCTGTGGCCTGCCTCTGGCTATGGATGTTCCACGTGGTGCAGGGGAAAGGGCCCTGGCCTTCAACCAGGGAGAACTGGAGAAACTGGTGGAAGGGGTCCTGCCCCTGTATGGCAGACTCTTCGGCCGGCCAGAGGTACAGGTGAGTCCGGGTTTGGGAGGCACTGTGTGTGTAATGGATGGGGTGGATTGCTCTGATGTGCGTTCCTGTGAGCCAGGATGAGGCTTGGTTTATGGAATGCTGCGTGCCACTGTCCTGCATGTCTGGGAGTACTGTCTGTCCTATGTCTAACACTCAGCCAGCTATTGCCATCACGCAGGCGCCTGACCTCTGTGTTTCTTCTCTGTGTCTCCCTACTAGGTCAGCGCCCACCAGAAGAGGGCACATTGGCATGCCATCCCCAAGGAGGTACAGACCCTGGGGGTCTACAAACGGTGGAGCACCCACTGTCAGAAGAGGTGGGAGGACCTGCGGCGCTGGGTGCGGAAAATCAGTGAGGCCCAGCTGGGGAAGTCCTCCCAACGTGGTAGGGGTGTCCGTCGGGCACTGACCCCCTTAATGTGAAGGATCCTGGCGGTGGCATACCCAGACCTGGATGGGCGCATGAAGGCTGCACAGCAGTCACAAGGGGCTGAGTACTCACAGCCCATACTTCAGCCTGAAAGGATGAGTGTGTGTGCGATAGGGCTCATGGGGCTTAGAGCAGGGTTTTGACTGGTGTCCAGCTACTATCTGCTCCCCAAAGGGTGTAGGGGTGTCCCTGTCAGGTTTCACCTACCTCAGCTTCAATGCAATGACAGGATATGGGTGTAGGTCTGTATACTGCTCAGTAGTCAGGGCCATGGTCATGGGCCTAGTGCACGGTGCTGCCTGTTGGGTGTGTCTGCTGGGTAGGTGTATGTCTGGCCATTGTGTATCAGCATTCAGCTACTTACAAGTGTCTCTCCTGTTTTGTCTCCCCATCCCTGTTCTCTTTTGTGTGTCTGGTACAGCATCAACATCAGGCGAGGTAGCTGAGGCACCGGCTAGTGGGGAGACATCGGCCCACGGATCCTCGGAGGCAGAGACAATGGACGCCCAGGGGACTAGTGGGTGGGAGGGCGAGGGGACTTCCACGGGGAGGCTACTACCACCAGTGGTAGTGACTCTGAAACCTCCTCTGATGGGGGTCCTCCGGCCGTGGTGGACACTAGTGGACAATTCACGACCGTGAGATCTTCCGCCACCACCCATAGCATCAGTGCACTCCCTTCTGCTCCCCACCGAGTTGCCCGTGCCCGCCCACCCAGAAAGGTGGGCATCTCCTTCGGCCCAGGCACCTCCTCCCCTGCCACAGTCAGCCCTGCTGCCCTCACAGAGGAGGCTATTGACCTCCTGAGAACCATCTCTGTAGGGCAGACAACCATCGTCAATGCCATCCAGGGGCTAGCATCAGAGGTGCAGCAGACTAATGCCTATCTGGATGGCATTCACGGTGCCGTGTCTGCACTATAGAGATCATTTCAGGCTCTGGCCTCCTCTTGGACGGCAGCCAGTTTCCCTGACCATTCCGTCCCCCCTCAAACCTCCTCTACCCCTGCCAGCACCCCACTCCCTTCACCCGTCCAAGGCAAACATTCAGACACGCAGTCAAGCACTTCAACACACAAAAAACACACTTCCAAACACAAGCACCACACCTCCCACCACAAGCATGCACACAGCCAACATACACCTGCACACACAACAATGTCCACTTCCCCCAGTGTGCCTGCCTCTTTTGCCTCCCTGTCTGTTCCCTCTACATGCACACCCTCATGCACTGCACCATCACTCACTGTTACAGCTCCTCTTTCTGCACTCACCCCAATAGCAGACCGCAATACATGCACCCCATACACCACACCTGCACTCACCACCTCCACTGTAGTTGACACATGCAGCACACTCACCTGACTTGCAGACACCCACCCAACATACATTCACACTAGCTGTCTGTCTTCTCCCACTGTGTCCACCCCCCACCTCCCAAAACACTCAAACGCAGTAAGACACCCACCCATCAGACATTCACCACACCACAGCATGCTGAGCAGTCACCGGCACCCACTACACGCACACTTACACCCCATACATCAACTCCCTCTGCCTCCACTCCCACGCCCTCATCCACGGCCACCCCAATTGCTCCCAAGAAACTTTTCCTCTCCCGCATAGACCTGTTCGAACCCACTGGCCCACCCCATCTTGTCCCGAAACGTGCCCACTTCCTTGCCCTTTCCGCTCCTTCCCCATCGCAGCCCACCCTGGTCCAGTCTTCCCATTCCCATGCCCCTTCTCCACTTAAGAAGAAGGCCCGCTCTGAGCCTAAGGCATCCACCTCCATCCCTGCAAAACAGCCCCCACCCCCTTCTAAGGAGAAGCCCACCCCCCCTCCAACCTCCTCCCGCAAGTCAAAGTCCCACCCCTGTCGTAAATCCCCACCCCCACCCCCCCACCCCCATTCCGTGAGGTGCCTGGATCCCCTATGGTGCCCTGTTGAGTGGAGTACCCAGCCCTTGTGGGAGTCAGGTGTGGCCAGTTGTGGCCAAGGAAAATTTACTTTTTCTGGACTGGCCATTTGCCCTGTTTTCATCATTTTTCTCAGTGAGCTTCATAATAAAGTTTCTGTGTGGCCTGTGTTTGGGCTGCACGCAGTTCCACCCTGGTGTTTGTTTCAATAATTTATGGCTGTGGTGCTATTGTATGTCCTATGGCCAAGTTGCAGTAGCCTTTGGTCGGGTACGTCCCTCTTGGTGTGGGGTGTCTGACTATTGCTGCTGGGAAGGGTTGGTGGGGCTTTGCGGGGTGGGTGGAGTGGGTGAGTATGTAACTTTGTCCTTTCCTCCCTTGTTTTGTAGGTTGCGGTACTTATCGTCGTCGTCTTTGTCGCCGGTCTCAGTCGTGCAGATTTATGGCAAGGAGCAAGGCTGGCATGATCTGCAGCTCTTAGTCCAAGGCTGCAGCTGCAAGTTTTGTTGAGCTCCGGTGAGTGTTTCCTTCTCTTTGTTTCATTTCAGTGGTGGTTCATAATTTGAAGGACGAGTTGGGCCTTTCCGATGGTCTGTGGGTGACCTCTGCCGTCGTCAGCGGGAATCCTTTCCTGGTGGTGGGGGTGCGCGGGATGCATGAGTTTCGTTTGGTTCGTGATTCTCTGTTGGTTGTTTCTGCCACCACCTCCGGCAGTGCGGAACGGATCGCCATGTTCATAATGAGGGCCTAAATTTACTTATAAAATGGACACACTTTTTCGCCCGACAAATTTATAGATAGATGTGATTAATAAAACATAAACAGTATTTGTGAAAGAGTGCAAAAAATGTTTTCCTGGCTTCCTTCACTTAACTTTCGACCCTTTATGAACAGAAAATGTACTGGATTCGGAAAGGGCAGATTGACTAATCCCACTCTAATTTGAGCAACACAGGTTAAAATTAAGGCCTAAATTTAAGAGGGCCTAGCACCTCCTTACACCACATTTTTTATAAAACGAATCTGGCTCAACCTAGCCAAATTCGCTGCATCAAATTAACAAAGTGGTGCAATGCATGCATTGCCCCACTTTCTAACCCCTTGTGCAACATTATGCCTGCACCACGCATAATGTATAGAAGAGGGGGGGAGTTCCCTCGTTACGGGGACCGTAAAAATGGCACAGTGAAATCTATGAGATTCCACTGTGCCATTTTTGCTACATTTTTTAATTCTTGCACAGAGGAGGCGTTAAAAGAAGGCACACAGTTATTTAGAATGGACCTTCATGTACTCTGCAGAATTAGAGACAATATTTTTGGCGCTAATCCTGCAAAGTACAACAATTACGTCAGAAATGTTGACGCTATTGTCCCTAACCTGGGCCATGCTGCGCCTTATGTTTAATAGAGCGCACACATGATGGCATTAGGGGGGCGCTAATGGGCCAAGAAAAGTGGCCTTGCATATGATGAAGCATATGATGAAGCACCACTTTTCTTAAATTTGGGCCTAAGAACTTTAAAGGACTCAGATTTACTATACAGATATCAATCTGAGCAACTGTAGGTAAAGTGTTGACTTTGGAGGAGTCAGAGTTACTATTCGAATTCCACCTTTAACAAAATTAAGGAAAGATTTGTTGTTTTGAGGGTCAGGTTTACTATTCCCATCCCAAACCATCACAAACCCAACAACCAGCTATTAAATTAACAATTTCTAGTTACATTAAAAACAAATCCATTTCCTATTAAAATATTTAACCTATATTTAAACAAACTAAACACAAATATTATTACATTGCTAATGTATACTATTAAAATATTTTAAAAAACATATTGTATATCAATATTTTATCCAACTATATTAACACAATTATTATAAACAACTGTATTTAAATAACCAATATTAAATATCAAAAATCAACTCCCACAATATTTTTACATGACAATATTCCCTCGACAATATTTGTGAACCACACAATTTGTCCACTGATATATTGACCAAACACTGCCAGACCGAGCAGGTGAGTTGCTGCCTCTTCACAAACCCTTCTAGCCAAGGGCAAACAGGAATATTCCAGGTTTATAAAATGGATAGTCCATTATCTGCTAGCACTGGAATAAGTGCAGGTGTGAGGCAAACAAGGCTCAAATAGCATTAGCATAGCTCCATTATCACAGTCTGTCCAGAGGCTTTCGTCTATTGCAAACATAAACTGATGGATCAATATGGCTGCTGAAAACATCTATTATTTTTTCTGAAATCAGGGTTCCATCAGTTCCAGTATTGCTGAGATTATTGATTAGGTTTATGCACCTGTAGCATAGATTTGCAATTACCCTCAGTTTCAGTAGTTCAAATCTCATTTCACCTACATTAATTTCTTTATCAGAGGAGCTGCTGCAGTTCTGTTGGCAAATGAGGGACTTCTTAGGAGAGCGGCTATAAAATAAATTACTGGCTTTTCAATATGTTCTTTCAGTGACAGTTCATTGGGTTACGTGCATGCTGCAGAAGACAGTATGTAATCTGAGTTGATTTGAATGAACCTTCCATTTTTAGAAATCCAGTTCTCAATTTAATGGAGCAATAGTGGTGTTTTGTAGTGGAGCTGTAATAAATGTAACAAGGCAAAACCTTAATTTCTAAACATGAACAACAGTCCTTTAATGGCAACCTGCTCTGGATAATCAATGGTATAATACCCTTTCCAAGCAACATTCACAGTCCTTGTCAGAGTGAACCACAAAAGTCACTAAATTAACATGTGATTAACCCTCTGGTGGCTTGGCATAAAAGTGGTCAGGCTAAACTTGGAGGCCCTATAATAGGTATTACAGCACCCAAACAACAATAACGTGAAAACACAACACAAGAAAAATCAAAACTAATTTAGGGAAATATAGTAAAATGTTAATGTCTTAATTGGCCCCAAAACAAGAAAAAATTGTTGAACCAGGGATATGCATTTTCAAAGATATAGGTAAGGCCAGCACCCAAGAGCACAAAGCGCCACTTGGAGTTATCTGGTTGTGCTACACCACGGGAAGTCACAAGTTCATGACTACGATGGAGCAGGGCCTGGATACAGGGACAGGGTAAGTCCCACTGCAAATGCCCCCTTCCCAAAGTCCGGCACAAAGAGTCTAGTTTGCGGTGAAGGAAGCTGCAAGGAGTAGAGAGAGCATTGCAGATGATTGCAGATGATTGTTGCTGTATAGCAAAAAGCAGGACAGGCGTTAAGGACAGCTTAGCAATGTAGAGTGAAGATTGGATATCATTGACAGTTATTGCTGGAGCTTCACATTGGCAGTCAGTGGGGGCTGTTGATGCTATAGTACAATTGAAGATCTCACATTGTTGGTCATCTCTGGTGGTCGCTGTGGCGTGAAGTTCACAAAACATCTGCTGAAAGGTAAGAGCTATTTTTGCCAATCAAGTAATAATTATGTATAGTGATAAACCTTGATATACCAATAAAAACAAATCTTTTCAATCTTCTGCCATATTTTGTACACATTCAGCACACAGTGTGAAAGTTATTACCAAAGAAACACATTTTGCCCCCCCCACCCAATTACATGGGTCTTTCCTTGTTGGGACTGCATACCACACTGAGTACTTAATTCAGAAAGGTAAACATACACTGTTGTATAAGCTTACTATTTTTTTTTGCTATTCACAAACTAAGGACCATATTTATTGGAAAATTACGGAGCACAACATTGCGCCAAAATTGGCAGAGCCACACTCCGTCATTTTCACAACGCAGGGATGCGCCATATTTAATTGAATACGGCGCACCCCTATGCTGTCCCCTGCACTGCGCTAAATTTAGCTGCCAACGCAGGCATCCTTGCAATATCATTCAAGGATGTCTGCATTGAGGGGTGTGATTGCTTGTATGTGGGAAGGTGTCCCTTCCTGCACATAAACAATCACTAATGGCGATTTGGCACTTTTGTGTGTGCTGCAGAATGCAACACACACAGGCCCAGTAAATATGGGCCTAAATCTCTAATTACACTGAGAGTACATTTGACAAGACTTTTTCCATTCACTCTGACATACACCCTTCTATACATTCATCCTTTCATCCACCCTACATTCTTGCATGAACTTTCACATTTTCACCCGTTTACGCTTCCATCCACCATTTCACCATTGCATCCATTTTCTTTCCATTCCATCCATCCTTTTACCCCTTCAACCATACGGCCACAGTTCCATCCTATGGTCACTGTAACCATTCATCCACTCAGTCATCATTCATATATCGTTTAATTCTTTCTACCAGGCATTCTTCAATACTTGCATCCATCCCTCCTTACATTCTTCCTGCCCTTGTACTTTTTACCTTTCCTCCCTTGCTTTCACCTACTCTTTTACC
This sequence comes from Pleurodeles waltl, assembly GCF_031143425.1. Classification (NCBI taxonomy): domain Eukaryota; kingdom Metazoa; phylum Chordata; class Amphibia; order Caudata; family Salamandridae; genus Pleurodeles; species Pleurodeles waltl. The sequence goes on from NC_090447.1 coordinate 925,105,959, forward strand.
CTTTTCTTCTGCATTGTTTCTTGTTTCGACTGCCAGACCTCTTTTGCATTTACTTTTTCTGTTTTACCTTTCTCTCTACTCTCACTCTTAAATGAACTTGCATCACTTAGCAGCTCTTGACCGTCTCGTCCCAGTCCTGACCTCGTATTAAGAGTTATTATGAGCTTTTGTCAGCAAAAATCAAAAACTAAACTAATACATGTTTTAGATGGCGGTTTTACCGTGTCATGATGCCCAGCGACAATTCCTACTTTAGCTACTATTGTGGGGGTGGGGTTGAGGGACGATGGAGTTCACAACGCCACTGCCGTCTCACTTTTGGGTATGAGAAAAAACAACATCTATGTTGCAAAGAGTAATTTTCAGTGAGGGAATTGATTAAAATATTCCATTAATCAATTGTAGTTTTTCTACTTGAGGTGCCCTTCATTGATCAAGCATTGAGTAGGGAGCACTGGTGATGTCACTTTCAAGGTAGGAGGCGACCAGGGCTTGAACAGTTGATTTAAAGTCTGTTTCAGATAGGCTAGTTTAAATTTCCCAGATTAGTGATAATTACCACTAGATTTTTTGTGCCATGGAATAGAGAACAATATTTTTGATGAAGCTGAAAGAGTCATCTCTACTCTAGAAATGACGAGTGAACTCACCGATGTTTAATATCTGACAGCCATTTTGCATTTTGACACACAATGCGTTTTCCATTGCGAATTCCAAGTCTGCATGGGCTGAGTGATAATGGTTTGATTATACTCATTTTACTTAGTTTATTCCCATTAATGGCAAACATCTCTCTGGGTATGTTTTCCAATAACCAACTTAATTTTACACTGTCACTGTCGTAAATTTGTGTTGCGAATCTAACTCTTTCAAAAGACTCTACAAATCAATCTCGACAAAGTAGAACAATTTAACACTGTTTTGCACTTACATTCTGCACAGTGCAGTGGAATATTATACAGTTGCATCTATTTTTATATGACCTAGACTCTTAGCTGTACTTCTACAGCCGGAATAATTTGAAATGTGTTTCTTGGTACAGTGTTTGTGAACTGAAGATTCCGCTTAGCTCCTCAGACAGAAAAATATAAATTCCCTCTATTTAAACAATGCTGTTTCTGCACATTTTTAATGTAAAATAAGGAACATTTGGAGGAGCTCGGAATAAAACACGTATCAATGTTTTGACAAAGTGACACAGAAATAGGACAACTTCGACATTGGTTATTATTTTGTTTTTATTAAGAGGGGTTAGCACATCTGGGAGCCTAGCACTGGAAATCCAGTTAAATAGTTGACAGAAAGAGTTCATACTTTTGTGTGAAGTTTAGTAAAATTGCAAATGTAAATAGGTTAACAGTACAGTCCCCAGACAAGTAAAGGATACATTTCCAATTAACTTCCCTATAACTCTGGCACTGTGACAGTCAAAGGTCGCATAATTTCCCGAGCAGCAAAAAGGGCTTCTATCATATGCTTATACGTTATTTTTATCAGCGTCAGTCATAATTAACTTATGTGTTTTATATAGCTCTACAAACCTGAAAACAAAAGCTTTTGAATGAAAAACATAATAATGGTGCTTCTGAAGCACATGTTAACGCAAGGGGTTACTTGGTGGTGAATAACATGTTTATTTTGATCCAGCACTACTTATCTCACAAATCTCAAGAGGATAAACGACATAGGGCCTTGATTTAGATCTTGAGGGATGGGTTACTTTGTCACAAAGGTTATTCTGTCTACCATATTCCAATTTCTGTAGGATATAAAGAAAATGTAATATGGCGGATGGGATATCTGTCACGTTTGTGATAGAGTAACATCTCCACCAAGATGTAAATTAGACCCATAGTATACAAATGGAGTTCAATGTTCGACCAAGAGTTCAAACAAAGATTGTTGTAATGAACGCATTACTTAACCTCCACTTAAATGTACCAATCATGACACCAGACGCAAAACTCCCACAACTGAATCCCCTTTTCTGTAAGCACAGGAAAAATTAAAGGTCTACCAAGAGCAAAATTTGGAGGGCTATCAGTTATGGTGTGGTGTGTTTTGATTCTTCTATTAAAACTAGCGAATTTCACTGTTTTTTTTCTTCAGTTTTGCGTTTGCTGAACCATAAATAACCTTCAACTATACTTTCTCAGGGAAAAACATAATCTTATAGATGAAGTTACACATCACATGACCATTAACGCCTTGAAAGAGATTTTGAGAATATAGTATTATTTATTGGTTTGAGTATATCTTAATATTAATTACACTGTGCTTTTTTGTATTGTTGCTTATTGGTGCAAACGTTGTGGAATCATAAGCATTGCACTTGATGTGAGAGATATGGTGTGCAATAGTTTGCAATACCAGGACCACTGACTATAGAACAACAGGGAGTCAGATGTTTATAACCCCTTGTCACTTTATTAAGGTCACAACATCACAAATAGGACTCACAATCCATGGCCTTGATGGTAACGTATGGACCCATGTTGGGTCTCCTTCCATATTCTGAAGTCTAGGTACCGTACTATGGACTATAGATTGAGAAAACGGGGGTTGCAAATCACACTTGCTTGGGGTTTAATGACCCCTTCGTCATAAGCAATTCTTTTTTATTGCAAATTTTGAGGGCCCTCAAGGGAGGATCCCAACTGGCACCTGGGGTCAGAGTGTGCACATCCTTACCTCTTATGCAACTTTTAGTTTTTATTTTCAGGACCTGGGGACCATTCCCAGTGACCTCAAATAGTAGCCACAATTTGTTTTCTTGCAGCCAGCATATCAGAACATTTAGATCAACAGTTTCTATTCTGAGTCCACAGACCTTCATGGATTATCAGAAAGAAAAGCTCCCTCGCTTAATTCTATTACTTTATTGTATAAATATGGCTCCTCAAGCTAGCTGCCTACAAATCTGTATTTGAGGATAGTAGCAGACTAATGGCCCAGATATTGCATATTTTTAATTCTCTGAAGCACTTCAATCACATTTTTAATGTTAATTTCTCAAAAATACTTGATTAATTTGTACCAAACCATTAAAAGTCACTCCCAGTGCCACTTTCATGGCAAGTTTGTGTTTCTCTGTTGAGCCATTTTCTTTCCGTACTAGAGAGCAAAGAATGCTATATGTGATTATTTTTCCTTTTGCTCCCTTGATGGATCTGCATGAAACTTGAGATGCCAAAGCAACTCAGATGTTTTTTGTGTGTTGAATGGCAGAAAACGTATTTAATGACTTTTCAGTGACAAATCTGTCCTAATCTTATATGTAGGAAAGTGCCTCTTTTGACATGGTCACCCCCATACACCTTTTGCCTGGTTTCTGTTGCAAGTTTGACTAGAAGTGCACTGGGTCCCTGCCAAACACCCGGTGCCAGATCTCTTTTCCTAAAATGGCACAGTAATTTTTCGCAACTGACAGGCCTTTAGTTGCCACTGTAAGTCCCTATTAAATGGTAGCCCTCGTACCTAGGACATGGGTTACTAAAGGAAGGCCCCTAAGGGCTGCAGCACAGATTGTGCCAACCTCAGGGACCCTCTCACCTAAGTGCTCATAGTGCTGACTTCACAGGCAGCGTGTTTTGATGCAGACCTAAAATTAAAACACAACATGGCACACATCCTGTGTGCCCTGTCCCCTGCACACTGCATGTAATATATGTAAGCCACCCCTCTGGCAGGCCTTCCAGCCCTAAAGGCAGGGTGCATTATATTACACGTGAGGGCATACCTTAATGAACAGATATGCCTCTCCTATGTCTTTGTTGATTCTCAATCATACTAAGTAAACAGTGCAACTATTTTAAGTACATGTGCTGGACACTGGTCATTACGAGTTCCCCTACTACTTGATGGCTTCACTGACAAGAGGCATGTTTGGTATCAAACATCTCATTTTAATAAATCCTCACTGAATCCAGTGACAGATTTATTAATGCATGCACTAATACATGCACTCAGAGGGCACCTTAGAGGTACCCACTTGAAATCTACCAATGCCTAGAGTAGGCACTGACTAGTCAGATCCAGTGCATCCAAGTTAGACAGAGTTCTGGCCTCCTGAGGTAAGAGCCAATGCTCTTGAGGGCTCAGAACAAAGGCCTGCTCTGGGCAGAGGTGTCACCTCCTCTCCCAGGCAGGATGGACATTCCAGGGCGGGGAACTTCAATGGTCTTGCCACGTTTGAAATGCGACCCAGGTTTCTCCAAATGGTGGAGGAGGCTGACCCCCAGGTCCTGACCCCAAATTTGGTGGCTGGACTGGTAGGAAAATTAGGTAAATTAGGAGAACTGCCCACTTCATGCCAGTCCCACCCCTAGGGTGGATGAGCTGAAGTGGACACTACTTCCATGTTGCATGGAGGGATTTAGGCCAATAGGGTTAGGGCTATTCCCCTTCCCAATGGAAATGGTGATGGGAAGGGTGTAGTCACCCGAAAGGTGAGTAGCCCTGACACTCCCTGTAATACCCCTAAATTCAGTACTTAGATGGCATCCCTGATCCCTAGAATCAGGTTCTTGTTGACCTAAGAAGAAGTCGCCCAGCAGAGAAGACTGAAAACACCAAGGCCCTCATTACAACCCTGGCGGTAAATGCCATCTACCGCCGTGCCGAAGGCCGCCAAGATACCATGACCATGGCAGTAATCCGCCATGGTATCATGACCCACACATAGAAATCCTCCACAATACAGAGACCCACACAAGTCCGCCACACCAAAGGTCAGTGATAAACTGGCAATAGCAAAAACCACACCGTTACGCCAACAGGAATACGCCCACAGTATCACGACCCACGAATCAGCGCAGTGGTCTTTCAACCATGGTAAACCATTGATTGGTACACACCGCTGCGCTCAAAATGCACTCGCACTTACAAAACCACATCACATTGGACAATTCAAAATACAATCACCTGACACACATACACACACCACACCCTCACACTCATACAACTATAAAACACACACCCACATTACCCACAACCCCTTACAGCGAAAAAAACAGAGACCAAACACAGAGAGACAAGCAAAGAGCACACACTCACTGAGAGGCACAGAACACCATCACCCATACACCATCCACGCACATCACAGTATACACCGCAACACATCACCCCACACATCACCTCACACATCCTCACACATATCACTCACACCAAATCAATGGCACCCCAAAGACACCCCAGGTTTTCAGAGGAGGAGCTAAGGGTCATGGTGGAGGAAATCATCTGGGTAGAGCCACAGCTATTCGGATCACAGGTGCAGCGGACGTCCATTGCAAGGAAGATGGAGCTATGGCGGAGAATCGTTGACAGTGTCAACGCCATGGGACAGCACCCAAGAGCAAGGGATGACATCGGGAAGAGGTGGAATAACCTACGGGGGAAGGTACGTTCTGTGGTTTCAAGACACCAGATTGCTGCACAGAGGACTGGCGGTGGACCCCCACCTCCCCCCCCACAACTAACAACATGGGAGGAGCAAGTCTTGGCGATCATGCATCCTGAGGGCCTCGCAGGAGTAGCAGGAGGACTGGACTCTGGTAAGTCAAATCTTAACTACTTTATCCCCCCCACCCTACCTGCATGCCAACACAAACTCATACCCCTACCCTCACCCCATCACTCCAACACCTTACATATACCCCACCATCACAACCCACCCGTCCCAATACCAAGCCCTGCATGCAACAACAATGCATGGACCCCCATCACAGACCTGCATGAACACCCATCATCCCAGCATGCCCAATAGAGAGACTCACCCAGCCCACAAAATCACCACTCACACAAGGCCAAGCCAACAGGGAAAGCACAATCATACAGGGAAAAACACTGATTGCACAAGATGGCACACACAAATACATTAACAATGCATTTGCATCCCAACAGGACCCCTACCCAACGTCACCGGAGAGGAGGTGCCAGCTACATCCAGCCCCCCAGAAGAGGCCCACAGTGATGACAGCAGCTCTGCACGCCTGGATCACAATGACCAACCTGGCCCATCTGGCCCTCTGGACAGTCGGTTACCGTGCCACAGCCCCAACCCACCACAGAGCCTGCCCCCTCAGGAAACACCAGCACAGCACCCACCCAGCTTTCCCTTGCCACTGTCCCCAGGACACATCAATCAGCAGTGTGTCTACCACTACAGGGACCACAGGCAACCCCACAAACACAGGACAATCAGGGACCTGTGGTCAGTGTCAGTGGGCACACGGGTCAGGGGACAGAGGCACAGGACAACAGGGAAGCTAGGAGGACTGCTGTGCGACAGGGGGAGGACAGGCCCAAGGCTCCAACATCCTGGGAGCATACCACCATCCCCAGGAGACCATGGGCCAGGTACTGGCCAAATTACAGGAGATCCAGCGGCTGCAGGAGGGACAGTACCTGGGGATCAGGGCAGACCTAACTAAAATATACACCATCCTGGTCACCATTGCAGGGGTGGCTGACATGGGCAAGACCATGAGGGAGGCAGTGGCATAACAAAGGGCCCCTGACACTAGCCAAATTGAGGTTCAGCCTTCCACCTCCGCTAGTGGACAGGAGGCCCTGCCACAAGACCAACAGGCCACCAACACCCCACACCCTGCAGAAGGAAAACAACCCCGCAAACGGTCCCTGTGATCCAGGCAGAAGACAGAGAACATTGCCAAGACCCCCGCCAAGAAATAAGACTCTCCTGATTGTCACCCTTCTGTCCCACTATGTCACCCTGTCCACCTTGAACTGCCATTGCTCCACTTCCAATGCCCCATTGGACAATGCACCTGTGATATCAATAGACTGGACTCTAACTGGACATTCCTCCACCATAACCCCAGCCCCTTGCACTTACCCCCATACTATTTTGCACAGAAAATAAACACCCTTGAAACAGAAACCATACTGGAGTCAGTGTAATGATTATACAGATGTATTATTACAACATTATCCAAGCATTGCAACATCTATGTTCAGTGAAATATACCACAGGATAACCTTTGGTGGGCAGCAGTACATATAGCAGTTGCCAGAATGGGGTACACCGATATGAAAATAGTGATTCCAAAGGGAACAGCAGGGGCCATAGACAGAGGGTAAGAGGATGCCATGTACAATGTCCAAAAGTTTACTGTAATGTAAATGTGAGTTACAGTCTCTTACCTGTGTGTCACTGGAAGTACTGCTGTATAATGTTTGTTCTGTTGTCCACATCTTCTTCATCTGCCTCCTCTTCCTCACTGTCCGCAGGCTCCACCGCTGCCACAAGACCATCTCCAGGCTCATCCTCCTGCAGAAAAGGCACCTGACTTCTCAAGGCCAGGTTGTGCAACATACAGCATGCCACAATGATCTGGCACACCTTCTTGGGTGAGTAGTACAGGTATCCACCAGTCAGATGGAGACACCGGAACCTGGCCTTCAGGAGGCCGTAGGTTCTCTCAATAATCCTCCTTGTACGCCCATGTGCCTCATTGTAACGTTCCTCTGCCCTTGTCCTGGGATTCCTCACTGGAGTCAGTATCCATGAGAGGTTGGTGTAACCAGAGTCACCTGTAAATATTGAGGGACAACACACACTAACCCTTAGGGACAACCCCATATCCATACACCTTCCTATAGTAGGTGGGGACCTTGGGCTCACCTATTAGCCACACCCGGTGCCTCTGGAGTTGGCCCATCACATAAGGAATGCTGCTGTTCCACAAGATATAGGCATCATGCACACAGCCAGGATATTTGGCATTCACATCGGAGATGTACTGGTCCACCAAACACAGCATCTGCACATTCATCCAGTGATAGCTTTTTCTATTGCTGTAAAACTGTTCATTTCTCCCGGGGGGAACAAATGCCACATGTGTACCATAAGTGGCACCAATGATGTTGGGGATATGTCCCAGGAAATATAAGTCAGCTTTCACTGTGGCCAAATCCTCCACCTGGGGGAAAATGATATAGCTGCGCATGTGTTTCAGCAGGGCAGAAAACACTCTGGTCAACACGTTGGAGAATATTGGCTGAGACATTCCCAATGCCATGGCCACTGTACTTTGAAATGAACCACTTGCAAGGAAATGAAGCGCTGACAGAACCTGCACTAGAGGGGGGATTCCTGTGGGCTGCCGGATAGCTGACATCAGGTCCGGCTCCAATTGGGCACACAGCTCTTGAATTGTGGCACAATCAAGTCTGTATGAGATGATAATGTGTCTGTCCTCCATTGTCAACAGGTCCACCAGGGGTCTGTAGACCAATGGCTGCTGCCATCTCATCATCTGCCTCAGCGGTTGTAGCCTATGTAAGAGAACGGTGAGCAGAAGGTCATATTTCCACATAGAATGCACATCTGTTGCTGAAGTTAGGTCACAGAATCAGTATGTGAAGTGGAGAGTCAGTTGATGGGCCAATGTCTGCTGTGACGCAGTTAGGTGCCATGCTATGTGCCCCCCTGAAATGGCGGCTGCCTGACCTGTGAGGAAGGACAAGTGGAAATGAGGAAATTCCACTGGCGTTGTGCGCCGTCACGGTAGGCGGTCGATGACCGCCGTGCAACTTTGCATTGGTTATCATTGGGCCCTATGGGTTCCAGGAGCCAATGGTGATGTATGCCGGCAGTGACGGTACGCACCGCAGCGGACGTGACCGCCATTTTCTAATAACTCACTCAGTTGCTACCTGACCGTCAACAGGAGAGGACATACACTGCAAGTGCTGCTGTGACCTGAGTCTGGAAGCGACAATGGCTAGAGTGTCTGGGGAAAGGGCCCCTGCCTTCACTGCGGAGGAGTTGGAGAAACTGGTGGATGGGGTCCTACCTCAGTACATGTCACTCTACGGTCCTCCAGACAAACAGATGAGTACACTGAGAGCATGATGTGTGGGCAATGCATGTTTTGAGTGGTATGGATGTAAGCCACATGTTAGGGGGTGCTGAGGTGACCTGGCCTGAGTGCTGCATGAGAGGTGGTCTTTGTATGTGCGTCAGGGCATGGGTGGGAACTGGGGGGCAATGAGTATGCCCGTCCGGACGGTGAGTAATTACCTTTCCTCCTGTCTTTTCCCTTTAGGTCAGCGCCCCACCAGTAAAAGGGTATTTGGCATGCCATCACCAAGGATGTGCGGACCCTTGGGGTCTATCACAGGCGGAACACCCACTGCCGCAAGATATGGGAGGACCTGTGCCGCTGGACGAAGAAAACGGCGGAGGCCCAGCTGGGCCTGGCCTCCCAATGTGGAAGGGGTGCCCGTCGCACCATGACCCCCCTGATATTCTGCATCCTGACGGTGGCCTATCTGGAGTTGGATGGGCGCTTGAGGGCATCACAGCACCCACAAGGGGGTGAGTACAGATTCTGATTCCTGACTTTGCGTGCTTTAGGAAGTAGCTGGTTTGGGTAAGTGGGCTGTGGGTGACCCTAGGCCAGGGCGATCAAGGCAGGGTATGTCCCTTGTGTGCAGGCTCTGAAGCAGTCCAAACCCAATGGTGTAAGTGGGCATATACTACTGGGCAGGGTCCTGTGGGTGTCTGGCGTTAGCCATTGTACTGCATGGGCTTGTGACTACCTTAGTGACTGATTGGGCATGGCCTAGTGCAGAGGGCTGATCCCTGTGTGTCCTGTACGCCAATGGTAGTGGTGTTGCTGGCATTGACCAAGTGTATCCTCTGTCTCTCCCCCCTTTTTGTTTTGTCACCCTGTCCTTGTGTGCATTAGCATCATCTGGCGGAGGAGCAGACGCACCGGCGAGGGAGGGAGCTGCATCCCACATGGCCCATGAGGGCAAATCCACTCAGGGTGAAGGCACCAGTTGGACGGAGGGCGAGGGGAGCACCACGACGGGGACAGGAGGGGAGACCAGTGACAGTGACTCATCCTTTGAAGGAAGCTTCCTGTCGGTGGCAGACATCTCTGTGCCCACCCCAACAACAGGTACAGCCGCCACCCCTCCTGCCAGCACCACTCTCCCAGCAGCCCCTCAGCGTGTTTCCCGTGCCCACTCACCCAGGAGGGTGGGCATCTCCTTCCCCCCAGTCACCTCAGGCCCTGCACCAGTCAGCCCTGCTGCCCTCAGTGAGGAGGCTATTGACCTCCTGAGATCCCTCACTGTTGCGTAGTCAACCATTCTGAATGCCATCCAGGGTCATGAGAGGCATTTTCAACAAACAAATGCATACTTGAAGGGCATTCACTCTGACGTGGCAGCCCAACAGAGAGCATTTCAGGCTCTTGCCTCAGCACTGATGGCAGCCATTGTCCCTGTGTTTAGCCTCCCCCCTCCAACTTCCTCTACCCAGTCCCAATCCCCTCAACCCCAAACTATCCCAAGCACAACTTCAGACCAGCACTCACCCAAATCAACATACAAAAGTGGCTCAGGCAAACATAAGCACCAGACCTCATCTCAGAGGCACTCACACAAGCACCATGCCCATGCAGACACAGCAACATCCATTGCCTTCACCGTGTCCCCCTCCTCCTCTTCGTCCACCCCCTCCCCGTCTCACCTCCACTCACACCTGCATGCACTACATCCTCATCCATTACCTCCATCACCAGCACACCCATCACTACACACCCCTCACGAGCAGTACCACCCCCACAACCATGCACACGTCCCCAGTGTGTCTGTGACCCCTCCTCCCAAAGTACACAAACGCAAGCTCTCACCCACCCAACAGCCATCCACCTCACAACAGCATCCAGCCCATGCACCTTCACCCAAACTCAGCAGAAAGACACCTCCTACAACCACTCCCACTTCCTCCTCTCCCAAACCATCTCCATCTTCCCATCCCAGTGTGTCTAAAAAACTTTTCCTTGCTAACTTTGACCTCTTCCCGACGCCTCCCCCCTCGTCCTTCCCCTTGGGCCAGGGTGTCAAGATCCCAGACCAGCAACTCAGCCACCAAGTCGGCATCTGCGCTGGTACCTGCAAGTCTCGGGGGAACAAAGGGGGCACCCGTCAGGGCTGCCAGTGTGCCAGCGACCCCTGCAAAGGACCAACCAATTCTGCCACCTGCCAAGGTGAAGAGGGTGCCAGCAAGCAGCACGACCAAAAAGCAGGACGCAACCAGCAAGGCCTCCTCCAAAACTGCATCTGCCAGTGCCAAGGTCCCAGCAGCGTCTGGCAAGGTGGGGAAGGGCAAGAAAACCCAGGGCAAGGCACTTCAGGTGAGGGACTGGTGCCCACCATATGTACTGACAGCCCAGCAACCTGTACCGCGGAAGGCACCGCTTCAGGCAGCGCCACCTGCACCGCCATCTGCCCCGCCACATGCACCTGCACTGCCACAACAACAGTCAGCAGCATCATCCCCACTGGGCAGCCGTCTGAGGCTGCAGGAGATGACCTGGTGTCTTCCTCCACTACTACCAGCACCTGCACCATGGCCTGCACCAGCAGCATCTCTGCCGCAGACACCGCCGCAAGCACTGCCACCTGCACCATCTGTCCCGTCTCATGCCCAGCCAGTGCCACTACATCTGTCATCAGCAGCATCCCCAGTGGGCAGCCATCTGGGGATGCAGGAGGTGGCCTGGACCCTCCACTCTCCATTTGAAGCACCACCACCAGCACCGGCAATGCTAGCAGTTTGCAGCCTAGGTCGCCGCAGAATGGAGTGTGGCTCTGCCTCCATGGAGTATCATTCTACCTGTTCCCTGCACATCTCGTGGCTCAGACACCCAGGTGAGGGAATGGGAACTGCCACACCCCAGGTGCAGCATCACTGGGCACAAGGCCCCCTCCAGAACCAGTGGAGAGATGCATCCACTCACCCTATCCTTGGCAGGATGAAGGACACTGGGCACAAAGCCCCATCCAGAACCAGTGGAGATATGCATCTACTATCACTTTCCTTCGCAGGATGGACACTGGGCACTTAGCCCCCTCCACTACCAGTGGAACATGTCACCCACTTGAGAGACTGTGGCTTTGCACTCCCCAGGACCAAGCAGTGGGCAAACCACCCACTTGAGAGACTGCGGCTTTGCACACCCCAGGACCAAGCAGTGGGCAAACCACCCACTTGAGAGACTGTGGCTTTGCACTCCCCAGGACCAAGCAGTGGGCAAACCATCCACTTGAGAGACTGTGGCTTTGCACTCCCCAGGACCAAGCAGTGGGCAAACAACCCACTTGAGAGACTGTGGCCTTGCACTCCCCAGGACCAAGCAGTGCGCAAACCACCCACTTGAGAGACTGTGGCCTTCCACTCCCCAGGACCAAGCAGTGGGCATGTTGCCCCCTCCAGGAGCAGTGGTGTAGTACCATCTTCTGGCTGAGGTGCCCCCACTTCCCCCTGAGGTGCTGTGTGTTTTCAACCTGATGCCCCTGCAGTGTTCTCTCGGTTTTGAGGCAGGAGTCAAGTGTGAGCTTCGCCCCTATTTTTTTGGCCCACTGGTCCACAGACATTTGCAAAGGATAGTGTGCGGCCCTCTGTACATATTGTAAATATTTGTATATACTGTTGATTTCAGTTTATCTGCATTTTCTAAATATCATTGATATTTGTCCTTGCGTTCTTTCAGGGAATTACGGGGTGTACATGTAATGTTGCTGCATGTGTTTGTGTGTTTGGTGTTGTGGGTGAGGGTGGGGGTGTTGCGTGTGTGTGTCACTCTCTTTCCCCCCTCTCCCCTGTGTGCTAGGTGCAGTACTCACCATGGTCGTCGCCGTCGCCTTCTTTGATGTTCCTGGTGTATTAGCAGATACACCAGCATCGGCAGGGCCTGCAGTTCGGGCTTCATGGCATCCTGGTTCTTCGTTGAGTGTCAAAAGGTGAGTGGTTTCCCTTCCAAAGACTGTTTCTGCTGTGTTTTTGATATAATTGGTACCGTCCCGGAAAAGCTGGTGGATTGGTGCCTTGTAATACTGTGGGCGGTACATTGTCTTCCGCCTGTCTGTTGGCGGTGACTGTCGTGGTGTTTGTTGCTACTACCGTGGCGGTCGGGGTGTTAAAGTGGCTTTCTGTGTTGGCGGTTTCCGCCGTGGTCGTGATTCCATTTTTTGTACTGCCGGCCTGTTGGCGGTATTACAGCCGCTTTAACATGGACGCCAGGGTTGTACTGAGGGCCCAAGTGACTTAGTCCCAGCCCTACCAGCCTGTCTGCAGCCTTCAAAGAAACCTGCACCCAGAAGATGACTGTCTGGAAGTCCAGTGACCTCAAAAGCCTTGTGAGGGCTGCCTGCCTTCAATAAAGAATAAAAACTTCTGTGGAGAGCTGTCCTGTCGAAAGAAACATCTTCAAAGGAGAAAGAAGTCTGCCTGAGGAACCGTGAAACTGCCGTCTGGAACCCCCTAGGCACCTGATGCTCATGGCCTGAGTCCAAATGGCCCACCAGTCCAGTGAAGTTTCCCCAGCACTTCTGACCCAAAGTCCGTTGTAGGCTTACCCCTGCCAGGCTCCCCATTAAAGCCTGCAGACTAAATCTGAGTGCCCCTCCTGACCTCAACCTTCCTACTAAGCTGTTTCTAATGCCAAAAGACATCCCTGCAACCAGAGCTATGGGGCCTTGGCGAGCTAGAACATTGGTGTCGCTATGACCCCTGGCATATTAACTTACCTGGGCAGCTGTGGGTTGACCTCTCCCAGCCCCCTGGCCAAAGACTACAGCCTGTTTCTGAAAGTCATTTCCTGCATTGACTAACATTGGGAGCCCAACGCTGTATTGGCTCTCTGCACCTGGCTTCCCCTGTGCCACTGGGGGCCTAGGTTTAGTGCTGCCTGGTGGCCCCCTTTGTCCTTGCTTCAGCACCAGGATATCCACCCCACCCCAGGTCTACTCACCTGAAAGCAGCACTGCAGCAGATACCCTCTGTCTCCATTTAATAGCATTGGGCTTCTGATGCTGTGTTGGCACACTGCACCCGGCCGCCCCTGTGCCACTGTGGGTGTAAGTTTGGTTCTTCCTTGGGCCCCCTCTGGTGCTTGCCTCAACCCCTGGAGACCAACCTATGACAGCACCTGTACTTACATGGGAGCGTCTTCAGTTCCCCTCAGTCTCTATTGGCTAACATTGGTCACCTACTTCAACTTCGATCTTGACACCCAGCTGCCCCGGCATGCTGTGGGTGCACACTTGGTACCAACCTGAACCTTGCCCAGTGCTAGGCTGAAACCCTGAAGGCTGGTGTTCTAAGTTGTGTACATATCTGAGAAACTGCATTCTTGTTTTTCTTCAATGGGCTAACATTGAAGCCTCTGAAAATTGCAGTGTGTTAATTTTTGAAACAGCAAAGTATTTTTCATTTAAAAACTGCTTACCTTAAACTGAAGGTCATTGGTTCAAATCATATTTAAAAGCAACTGTTTTTTTTCTAAATTGGTTCTAATTTATTCTTTGAGTGTGTGTCTTATTTATTGCCTCTGTGAGTACAACAAATGCTTAACATGACTCCTTGATGACCCCAGCTGCTCGCCCACACTACCACAAAAAAGACACTGGACCTATTGATTTCTGCCTCTGCAAACCTCTCAGGATCCACTGGACTCTCTGCACAGTGTACTTCATTTTAGTACACTACATATAGAGCCATCTTCCTACAATATATACACATCAGTGCTTTAGCTCAAAGTTTATTATTTAAACTCACTGAAAAATCTACAGTTAAATTGAAGTTATGATGAGGTTTAGTTACACAACCTTAACATGGTTACACTACCCTCTGAAAATTTAGAATAGAGGTCAGGTTACAGTTATGAATTTAAATTAAAAAAACACTGACATTTGCCTGTTACTGTTAGCTTCACAATCCATACTCCAAAAATAGACACAACATACATCACAAAGTACAAGGTTCATGATCTCAACCTTGATGCAAAAGATCCAATTATAAAATCCTAAATGATCTCATAGGGCAGATTGTTTCACATTAGCATTAACACTATCAATGCGACTACTTTGAATATACTATTATTCAATGGCATGATTATGTATTCTTAGTGAGATTGTGACCTATGGTGTAGGTTTTATATGTTGTTATTTTTTGGTATCAGTCTTAAGAGGTCATAAGCATTGTATATGGTGCGTGAGCTATGGTTTGCGTGGCTGTTTTGAAAACTATAGATCCACATTTTCATAGTGATTCAGCCTTTTCGACATTATGCACCATTCAAAACAAGTTATGAAAAACAGTTCCCTTCACTGAGGTTAAATCACTTAAGCTTGTGCTGCACTTTGTCATTGGCAGATGCTCTGCTCAGGAAGGCATTATCTCGTGATTGGCTGATAATTTAGTAGTTTGCTCTCCGAAGAAATTATAAACTTTAATTGAAAATGGAGAGCACAGATCTACGTGTTTCATGAATCATCAAAAGCCATTTTGATCTAAAAAAAAAAGATAGTCATTACTCAATCAAGGAGGTTTCTATTATTCACCTTATATTGGATGATATTAATAAACGTCTGGCTTTCCTCCAAAAAGAGCATTGGAATAGAAATACACTGTATGATATAATTAGCCTAAACATGGTAGGCGTGGCATATGTTTCGACTTACCCTCGCACAGTAAAGCTGTCACCCCAGCCTAGCTGCCCTGTATGGAAACATCATATCTAACACATTATTCAATATTTCATTTGCTGGAAAACTCAGTTTCTTGTCTTGTAAAGTAGCATGACACGATTGGCCAAGACCGAACTGTACTCTCACAAAGCCTATCACATCACACATGAATTAACTTAGCAGATAAACAATCTGCAGATAACTAACATTTTCTCTTGTTTCTGATAGGTTTCCACTAGGATGGCCAACTTTGCATTCTCGCTTTGTAGGGCACCTGGCAGGTACAGAGACACTTTAGACACGTACTGTGATCCCAAGGCTCGCATTTGGGACACACAGGGTGTTGCCATACATTTCATATGTAACCTTCCAAACTATTGCCCAGTTAGCCAACTCAGATTCAAATTTGGGCTCTTAAACATGGCCTACCTTTTATATTTGCAATTCATAAACTGTTGCCATCATCTGCGTTCTGCTGAAAACGGATCCCTTAAAGCAATTTTTTGGAGTGATATGGTAAACCACTCTAGCGAACATTGATTAGATGGCACCAATAGCATATTTCGAAGTTAGGAAGCAAAGCAGACTGGAAATAAACTTGGAATAGAAGGTGTTAATAAGGCATCTAAATTGCTTTCTCATGGAAATAACATTGAACAGACTATGAGGCTAAAAAAAACTCCATTGTAATGCTGCAGATTATGAGGATGCAGGACTGAATCAGGATCACATATAAATTAGATCCGTCCTTGCCTGATAACCCAGTGCAGAAGATTATTGCGACCGGGCTTCAATAATATGGAAGTTCAGAACATTGAAGAAGTTTTCACCAAATACTTCATGGGTAGGGGCAAAAACAAAAAATAGACGTTCAACATTGAAAGTAAACACACTACATTATATTTTTTTCATTAAAATTTAAGTTAAATACTATTATGCTATAGTGATAAGTATTGCGATGATTTTCACTACAAAGAAAAGTAATTTTAACGTATTTCATTTTACCATACATGTCGTCTTTTACCTACAAGTGAGATTATTTTCTTAAACTTCAAGAATTATTTTTTTGATAATTTGGTAGTATAAAGAGTCACTGGATGCACCTTTGGGTTTTTGTTATAGAGCACCATTTTCTAATTCATGCCCTTTATCAATTTGAAAGAGGAGATCTGATAGGACATTGACTTTGAGTGTGATTACTGGGACAAACTGTATCTTCATTGCAATCCCTCTACCACTTCCAGGAGTTATCGTTCACTGCTCGCTGTCACTTCTCTTTGAGAATCCAGTTTAGTAAGCAATAACCTGGTTATTCGTTTGATGTTAATTAGTATCTGAGGCATGAGACACCAACGGTAAATAACTGTGTGCACCACAGATACTTCCAAATAAGCACGAGCTGTCTCAGGGCCAAGAGAAAAAGTCTCACAGTCGACTGTTGCCTCTAAGTCTTTATCAGCAAACATTGGGAACAACTAGAAACAGTCTCAATTCAGGTAGTGAAAGCTGAAGCTTGATAGCATTGCCAGGAAGGACAATTCACTGGGTGAGCAAGCAACACCAACCCAACAGCAAGATATTGTCCATTAAATATGTTTTAGCGTTGAATATATGAGGCATGACATCTAATCACTGATTTACTACTTTACCCAATTTATAGTGGTAACAAACACTTAATTGAAATCTTGGCAGAACTCCTAACAAAGTGAAGTTTCTGCTAGAGGCTGCTTCCTGTCCCTTGAAATCAGAACAGTTGTGTTGTTGTGGACATGTTTTAAACTGTGCAACCAAGTTACATGCTTTTAAATCCTAGCCTCTATCTTCTGCCAAATTGTGTGCTTTCTGGCAATCAATTTATCAATAAATCCCACCTCACCTGTTGTTTTTGCAAGATTTGGGGTACTTGGAATTAGATCTAGTGCTGGCAATAAGGCCCTCATTACGAGTTTGGCGGTCTTTTTGGAAGACGGCCATGGTGACAGCTGCCAAAAGATCGTCAGTGATGGTGGTTTCCCAACCACCATATTACAAGTCACATACTGAAGACCACCCAAAAACAGTCATCAATCGGACACCGCAAGGCCGACCGAGGGTGGGAGAGAGGCGGTCCCACCACCAGCCCTGCCACGCTGACAAAATCTTGCCATCCATTGTATGACCCACAAATCAGCACAATGGTCATTCCATGGTGGAAAGCTATTTCCAATGACATGGCAGGTTTTCAGGTTTTCAGGTTGTTACTCTGTGTGAATGAAGGATAGGTATTGACCCATTGAATCCTTTCTTTATCTCCCACCCTCCACCTCTCCCTCTCCTCCCCTGTCTTTGTGTGCATCAGCATCATCAGGTGAAGGAGAAGGGGAACCAGTGAGTGGGGAAGCTCACGGGATCCAGAAGGCTGAGACCAACAGAGCGTGAGTGGAGTGCCACAGAGGAGATTGGTTCGACACATCATCTACAGATTCCTCTTCCAATGGACGCTCCCTGGCAGTGGCGCACCCAGCTGGGACCAGCCCAGCATCATCCTTGCCCACCACCACCATTACTAGCAGCCCTCCCTGTAGCTCCCCACCCAGTTGCCCGTGCCCGCTCACCCAGGAGGGTGGGTGTCTCCTTCACCACAGGCACCTCTGCCCCTGCCCCAGTCAGCCCTGCTGTCCTCAGTGAGGAGGCTATTGACCTCCTGAGGTCCATCTCTGTGGGACAGTCAACCATCATGAATGTCATCCAGGGACTGGCATCACAGATGCAGCAGACAAATGCCTACCTGGAAGGCATTCATGGTGCCCTGACTGGCCTGCAGAGATCCTTTCAGGCGCTGGCCTCCTCACTGACAGCAGCCAGTGTCGCTTTGTCATCCGTCCCCCCTCCAGCTACCTCTGCCCAATCCCACACTCCTCTCCACACACCCATCCAAAGCACACAGTCAGACCACAATTCAGCCACCTCAACAGCAACGGTTTGCAAAGACAAAGGCAGGCACCTTAAGTCCCACCACCACCATGCACACAGACAACAGACACATATAGACACAACAACATCCACTCCCTACAGAGACTCCCTCACCTCCTCCCTCACAGACACTACACCACTCAAACCTGCTATCACCACATCAACACTCCCGCATCCAGCCACCAGTCCCCTCATGCCCACCATCACCACAATAGCAGACACCCATGCATCCACCCAATACACCACATGCACACATCTACCTTACCTGCACATACCACCCCAACAGACACTCACACATCCACCCTGGCATCTCCCTGCATCCTCCATCCAAGTGCACACACCTTCCCAACAAACACCCAGCACACATATGGTATCCACCTATGCACCAGCACCCAAGGCACATACCCATACACACCTCTCAAGCACTTTCTCTCCCTCCACTCCCAAGGTTTTTGGCATGACCTCCCTTGTGTTCCCAAAAAAGATTTTTGTATGAGTTTGCCCTATTCCCTCCCACTAACCCAGTCCCTGTTTCCCCAAGTGCCCTTCTACCCTTCCCAGACGCAGTCCTTCCACCTCCCAGTCCATCCATGCCCCCCGGTATTGCCCATGTCCCTACCACACCTAAAACTTTGACCCCCACAAAAGATAGGGAGAGCCCTCCAAAAGCCAAACCCAAAGGCCCTCCTCCTAAGGCAAAGTAAAATTCTAAACCGCCCCAGCAAGCCTAAACCAAAGGAACCCCTTCCCAAACTCAAGCACAACCTCGCCCCTCCCATCACTACTGAGGTACCTGCTTGCCCCATTAATGCCCCTGCCATGTGGAGACCACTTTGTAGTCAGGAGTCAACTTGGGAAGAGACATTGCCCAGTGTGCCAGGGGCACAGATAACTATTGGACTAGGCTAGTAGGCCCATTTTGTATATAGTTGTATATACATCTATTTATATATTCCAATATATCTGCTCCACTTCACCATTGGTGTCAGTGGTTCCAAACTTGTCCTGGTTTTCCTTCCACCTGTATGTGTTTAAACATGTGCAATAGGGTGTGTGTCTTCTGTGTATGTGATGTGTTTGTGTAGCAGCATGAGTTGTGTAGGTGAGTTGTGCTATGGACTTGTGATGTGTTGTGTTGGTGTTGTGTGTTATTGTGTGGTGGTGGTGTGTGTGTTGTGATTCATCTGTCATGTACTTTGTGTGTTGGGTGGACATGGCATGTGCTCAGACACATTGTTTGGCAGCGTTTGTATTGGTTGTGTGCTGTTATGTGTTGCTGCCAGTATGTGTTTTCCTGTAGAGGTGTGCGATGTGGCTCTCTGCCAATGTGTTTGTGTGGTTAAAAGGGTGTTGCCGTTGTGTGGCTCGGTGGTGTTATGTGTAGATGTGTTTGACAGTGGCAGTAGTGTTTGTGTGTGGTGTGGTGTGTGTATGGCACGTGTATGTTAGCTGTGGTGTGTATTGTTTGTGTGTGGGTATGTGTATGTAGATGTGTATGTTTGTTAGTACAGGTGTATGTTTGCATGTGTGTGTGTGTGACTGTGTTTTGTTGTGCCGGGGTTGTGTGTTGTGTATGGGTGTATACTAATGGTGGGTGTACTTACGGTTGTTGTCTTTGTCGCGGTCATTGGTTTTGGAGTAGTATGGCTAGCAGGAGTTGTGGGAAGACTTCAAGTTCAGGTTCCGTGGTGGTTGCATACGTGTCGGTGTTCCTGGAGGTGAGTGTTATCTATTATGTTATTTGTTTCTGCCAGGCCTTTCGTGGTGGTGTACCCACCCCAGAAATCCTGGCGGTGTGCAACCTCATAATATGGTCGGCGGAAACATGATATCCGCTGGCCTGAATATGCCTGACTCGGGCCACTGCGCTCCGTCCACACTGGTGGTTCTGGCAGTATATTGGCTGTGTTCTGTTGGGAACACAGCCATGCTCATAATATGGCGGTCCTCTCTGGCAGGCCACTGGCGGTGGAACTGCCATCACCACTGTGGCGGTCATGGGACCACCAAACTCATAATGAGGGCCTAAATGTGTAAAAGGAAAATGGAAATTCACATTGAATACTTCATTGGAAAAGATAGTGCCCGTGCTCTACTCATTACATTTGGTGTATTGGGAAATCAATGGCCCTCTAAATGAGCAGCCATGCATGGCAGTCCTTGTTCTCCTACATGACTGAAGTGAATAATCCATATCAAGTCAGGTCCCCTTTTGCTTCTGGCCATGTACCTACCATTTAGTGAGATCTTCAAAACAGGTTCACTATAGGAATTGAAATCCAACTTAATATTCTGAGGATAGGTTTGGAGAGCAGTATTCATTCTTACATAATTTAAATTTCATCACATTGTCAAAACTAAGTGGAGACAGATTAGATGTAATAATCCATGGACCACACAGGTCCCTGTTTAATTTAATACCTTCAAACACTTTTTGTCCCATGTTCTGTGTTTGCTCTTACATGGATCGGATCCTGGGCAATCTCTGAGGGAAGAGGAGTGGGGCTGCATGCCCCATTCCCAATAATTACTAATTCAGCTCTGGGGGATGACATTTCTACGGCTTTACATAGGTTCAGTGAGGAGGGCCACATGCCCCCTCCCAAAGCAAAATTCTGATCTTGGTGAATGGTGTCTTTGAAGCCCCTGTAAGGCTCAGGGTGGGGATGCACAACTTGTTCCCCATAAATTTCCATACCAGCCCTGAGGGATGGGTTCCCAACTTGGGGCCTCCGGAAGGCTTGAGTGGATGTGCTGCATGCCCCTCCCCAAAAACAAAATTGTACTGGCTCACTGGGCCCTGGCCAACCCAGGGGGCTTAGTTCTGAAAAGAGCTGTCTTTTTTTCAGGGCCACAGACCCGATCAGTTGAAGCATAAAATGTTAAAGTAAAAAATACTGAAATTCAACAGTAATATCTGTTTGAAGTAACTCATACCCTCGCCATGCACTGCTTAGGACCTCACAATTTACATCACTCATGACATGTTCTATCATTGCTACCATAACTGATAACATCTGAAATAACATCAGTGATTTTATTTCAGATTATTAAAATATAGATAAATATTTATATATTACAGAGTGGTGGTTGTCACTCTGTAGTTATCGTTAGGATTGTCAGGGATAAAAATTCTCTTATTTTTGTATGCTAAAACGTTGCCCCAGCTTGGCTAATTGCCGCAAAACATTCAAGACTTACTTCTTTTTTTGCATTGTGGATTTTGGAAAGTTTCACTATTTGTTAAGGGGGTGGTAAGAAATAAGGGGTTTCAAAACAGGTTTTTTCATCAGTGCATTTTCCCTAGACATTTGTGTCATGTGTAGCAGGAAAATGGCTGGACACAATTGAATGAAGTTTGGCAGTATTATAGATTAAGGTATGTAAATGATCCAATTTGGTTCTACAGGTAATTTGGGTGAGTATTTTTCTAAGTTAAAAGGCAAAAAATCTTGGGGGAAGATTTATGGAAAGTAGCACTGCACCAAGTACAGCATCACTTTCCCTGAGCCCCTTAACTCCCCCCTACAGCCAACATGTGTGCATGCATTTATAAGAAAGCACGGCATAGGGGGCAATAGAATCATTTTTCATGATGCTATTGATGTACTCTGCAGGATTAGTGGCAAAATGTTGGTGCTACTCCTACAGAGTACATAGGGGCCCATTCTAAAGAATGGACATCCCCTTTTAACGCCTGCTCTTGTGCAGGCATTAAGGGCCAGATGTACCAAAGGATTTTACCCATTCTGTGTCTATGGGAAAAAGCTTTCGTACATATGGCCCTAAAAGTGCTGTAAAAAATCATGCAAGGAAATCTCATAGATTTCTTTGCGCCATTTTTCCGGCTCCCCTAAAGGGGGAACGCCCCCTCTGCATACATTATGCCTGGCATAGGCATAATGTAGCTCAAAGGGTTACAAAGTGGCACAATGCATGCATTGCGCTACTCTGTAAATATGGTTCGGGGATTTCGGCCTCGTTGGGCCTAATTAAAATAAAAAATAATGATGTCAATTTGGCGCAAGGTGGCGCTAGGGCATCATAACTGTGCCCCTTAGTGATGTCTAAGGCTGTGGTATTTTCTCAGGGCCATCAAAGACTTCCTCCACACCTGGACTCCCTGCCGAGTCCCCTGCCAAGTGGTGTCCTATTCAGTCCCTGGTCTTTTGAAAGGTGAAGCTGGTAAAACAAGGATAAAATCCATGCAAAGGAAGCCTTGCAGAGAAAAATTTTATGCATCACCGGCAACGCGCTGTGAAAACAACAGGCCACCCGTCTCACAGCTGAAATCGATGCACCACCTGAATTGCCACTGGGAAATTGACACATAACCTGCATCACCGCTGCAGAAACAACGCAACAGCCGCTTGTGGCAGCTTAAAACAACGCAAACCCCTCACAGCGTGGTTTTTCTATCACTCTGCGGCTGGATTTCACAGGCATCATCACTAGGTGTCAAAAATCAACTTGGACCTGTGCGAACCCGAGGTGCTCTGTCTGGAAATCGATGCATCGCTCCCTTGCAGGAGAGAGAATTGATGCATCGCTGACTTTTTCGATGCAGGCTCCCCTTGCGGCTTTATTTTTTATGTAAACCAGGTATTCTGTAAACAACATTTCCGTTAATTTCTATGGAGTAAGATTCTATTATTTGAAAAATGCATAACTTTACTTGTGTATGTTGGATTTTTGTCGTTTTGGTGTTGCACTGGCCACTAATCCACTGTACTCCACTTCACTCTACTCAACTACACTGTACACTATTCCAGCATATGGCACTCCACCCCACAACATACCAGTGTATACTATCTGACTTTCTGCTAATCCACTCTTCTACACCCCACTGTACACTATTAGACTGTAGGGTATTCCACTATACACTATTCTACTATATGGTATTCCACTGTATCGTACCCCACTTTACGCCATTACAGAGTAAGCCACTGCATTCTTTGCAGCTCCACTGTATGATACTCTGCTCCCCTCTCTAGATCTGCCCTCTCTAAAAGTGTATTATACTTTCTTGCATTGTACATGATTCTACTTCATGTACAATCCACTGTCTATCTGTACAGTCCAATCTATGCCCGAACATCCATTGCACAACACTCAATTTCACCAAACAACTCTTTTCAATATTGTACAATACAGCCTTCCACTGTACTCCATGGGACATTACTCCAATGTATAAGAGTTTACTTGATTACTCACTATGCAGCTACACTATAATCTAGTTCATTACAAGCCACTCTACTCTACAACACGCTAATACATTGTACTATACTCTGAACTATGTTACTTAATTCCACTGAATTCTACTCCACTTTACTCCACTATATGAGGCTAGTAGACTTTACCACTGTCCACTCATGCTGTCTACGCAGCTCCACTGTACAACACATTACTTTACTCTAAAGAAGTCCACTCTACAACAATCTCCTGCAATTTTCCATTTTACCTCACTACAGTATACAACACAGCACTCAATTCTACTATACAATACTCCTCTCTCCGACACTTGACAGTACGACACTCATGTTCATTTTAATGTACCACATTCCAGTGAATAATACTTTAATGAATAACACACAATATTATGACTTGAAACACATTTTCATTAAAAACATAGAAAACATTTTTAAAATGTCAATGAAAAACCAAAGGTTACAAATAAGATATAGCTTGGAAAATATTATTTATTCTTTCCATACAATCCATGCTTAAACTACACAAACATTAGAAATTCCAAAGTTACAGTTATACCTTTAATTTACAATTTGCACACCACCTTCACATTACTATAAGTCACCCACCTATGTATACAGTGTTCTTTATAACTTATATTTTAACTTAACACACCACCTTGAAATTACTATGAGTCATGCAGCTTCATAAACAGTGTTCTAACCTCACTTGTAATATAACATAAACTATAACTCATAACTCTACCATGAACTGTGTTTTGAAAAATAATCTCAATTGAGATGTCATAAGTGTTGTTATGAAAGCTATGTTTTCAGATTGTGTAAGAAATTTCATATGCAAGGGTTAACCAGTGCATTGAGAATGTGTTTGTAATAGTTAATGTAATACGATGAGTGAGGTAAGAAGACAGTGCCCCATATTTATACTTTTGACCCAAAACTGTGCAAACACAGTTTTGCGTCAAAAAGTTTAGCACTGGTTGGTACCATTTCTCAGTGCCATTCGTGCATCATATTTATACTATGATGCAGGACGGCACTAAGAAATGGTTAGAGTAAAAAATAATGACCTAAACCCTTGCACCCTGTTATAAGGCAAAATGTTGTTAATGCCTCAAAACTGACTCTAATCTGTTTTGCGGCATGTAAACATGTTGCAAACAGATTTGCTCCCATTTTAACATTTAACACCGCATTTGCGTCACCTTTAGATGTACATTCAGGAAAGAGTGCAGTTCAAAGGTTAGATGGAGGCAGCAGGCCAGGAGAGACCCCAGGGGGACCTTATACAGACCCCATACACCCAGGCACCAGTCAGGAGGAAACACAGAAGTCCCAGGAGAAGGAAAAGAAAAAGGCGGTCATTCCAACCTCAGCGGTAAAAGCCGCTTACCGCCAGTCAGAAGACCGCCATAACACCGCCGCAGTCGCGGTAAACCGCCACGGTCATTCTGACCCACAACAGGCAAACCGCAAAAATTCCGACATCCACAAAAGTCCGCCACACCAAAGGTCAGCGATAAAATGGCGATGACCAAACCTCCACCGTCACGCCAACAGAAATACGCCTATGCAATTACGACCCACATACTTGTAGAAAACACAACCACATTGGACTATTCGAAATACACACACCTGATACACATACACATACACACACCACTCCCACACACCCAATACAATATAAAACACACACCCACATCACCCACAAACCACTACGACCAGAAATTCTGAGAGAAGGCGAGAGAGAGACACCACAGTCAACCACCAAGCATCCACAGGCACACAATACCAATACCCACAGAACTTCCACGCACCTCACACAACACACCACTAAATAGCACCCCACCTATCACTACACACTCCACCCCACACATCATCCACACCACCCCATGGCACCTCAAAGACACCCCAGGTTCTCAGATGCTAAACTCAGAGTCATGGTGGAGGAAATCCTACGAGTAGAGCCCCAGCTGTTCGGGACACAGGTGCAGCACACCACCATTGCCAGGAAGATGGAGCTATGGAGCAGAATAGTGGACAGGGTCAACGCTGTGGGACAGCACCCGAGAAATAGGGACGACATCAGGAAGCGGTGGAACGACCTACGGGGGAAGGTGCGTTCCATGGTATCAAGGCACAACATCGCGGTACAGCGGACTGGCGGCCAACCCCCACCTCCTCCCCCAGAGTTTACAACATGGGAGGAGCAAGTCTTGAACATCCTGCATCCTGAGGGCCTCGCAGGAGTCGGTGGAGGAATGGACTCTGGTAAGTCTCATCTTCACTACTTCATCCCCCCTACCCCACCTGCATGCCAACTCATACCCCCACCCTCACCCTTAGCCCCATCACAACTACCCCTTGCAAATGTCTCACCATCACAACCCACCCATCCCAACACTTAGCCCTGCATGCGGCCCCAAAGCATGGACACCCATCACCAAGGCATGCCCAATGCACATACCCATCACCCCCCCAAAATACCATCACAACAGCCCCCACAAAGGAATGGCAGCACTGGGGTACACAGGCACCCACCCATTGCACGCCATTGGCACACACAGAAGCAATAACCATACTTTTATACCCCTGCAGGACCCGAACGCCAAGTCACCACGCAGGAGGGTCCACAAATGTCCCCTCCACCCCCAGAAGAGGCCCACAGTGATGACAGCAGCTCTGTCTCCCTGGATCTAGATGACCAGCCCGGTCCATTGGGGACCTCGGGACAGTCGGTTCCCCTCTGACAGGCACAGGCCACAGCAGACCTTCCCCCCTCTGGGAACACCAGCACAGCACCCACCCAGCGGGCCCATACTTCTGTCCCCAGGACACGTCAATCAGCGGTGTGTCCACCACTACAGGGAACCCAGGCTAACCCACCACCCCAACAACAACAGGGACCTGGGGGCAGTGGTAGTGGGCACACGGTGCAGGGGACGGAGGCCCAAGGAAACAGGGGAACTGGGAGGGCAGCTGTCCGACAGGGGGGGACAGGCCAAGGGAACCCACTCTCCACGAGGCCCTCTCCTCCATCATGGGAGCATACCACCGCTCCCAGGAGACGATGGCGACGGTCCTGGCCAGGTTTCAGGAAATCCAGCTTCTGCAGGAACAACAGTATATGGGGTTCAGGGAGGAACTGAGAAACATCAGTACCGCCATGGGTACCATTGTAGTGGCCCTGAATGAGTTAATCTCCACATTGCGGACCACTGTGGCACCTCAAAGGGCCCCTGACACTAGCATGGACCAAGAACAGGCTACCACCTCCGCCGGCGCTAGTAGAGAGGAGGCCCCGACAGAAGACCAACAGGCCACCAGAACCCCACCCCCTGCAGAAGGAGAACCACCCCGCAAGCGGGCCCTGAGATCCAGGAAGAAGACAGAGTAACATGTCAAGACCCCCGCCAGCAAAGGATACCGCCCTGATTGTCATCCCACTGTCCCACATTGTCACCCTGTCCAACCTTAAACGGCCCCTGCTCCACTTCCCACAGGCATTTGGACAATGCACCTGTGAACCTGATAGTCTGGACTCTGCCATGGACAATCCTCCACCATCACCCCTCACCGATTTGCAACCACCCATCCAAATTAGAGCACTTGAATAAACACACTTATTGCACATAAACAATCTGGAGTCTGTCTGTGATTTTAACAAATGTATTAGACATGACAGTGCCAAAATTGTTATTCACATTGTGATGCCAACAAACCGCTGTCACACAGCTGTAGTCCATGGGGTAACAAAGCAGATGTCACGCAGTGGGGCCCACAGCTCTGAAAACGGAAGGGAAAGTCACAACACAGTTACCATACACTGGGGGAAAAAGTCAGACAGTAGAGAGGTAGGAGTCTTTAAGTAAATGTAATATGCCGGTGTGTACTCTTACCTGTGTGTCACTGAAAATATTGCTCTATTACTGTGTTCCTGTTGTCTATGTCGTCCTCTCCGGCTTCCTCTTCTTCACTCTCCACAGGCTCCACAGCTGCTACAACACCACCATCTGGACCATCCTCCTGCAGAAAAGGCACCTGGCGGCGCAAAGCCAGGTTGTGAAGCATACAGCAGGCCACGATGATCTGGCACACCTTCTTTGGTGAGTACATTAGGGATCCACCTGTCATATGGAGGCACCTGAACCTGGCCTTCAGGAGGCCAAAGGTTCGCTCGATCACCCTCCTAGTCCGCCCATGGGCCTCATTGTAGCGTTCCTCTGCCCTGGTCCTGGGATTCCTCACTGGGGTCAGTAGCCAGGACAGGTTGGGGTAACCAGAGTCCCCTAATAGCCATACCCGGTGCCTCTGGAGTTGACCCATCACAAACGGGATGCTGCTATTCCGCAGGATGTAGGCGTCATGCACTGACCCAGGGAACTTGGCATTAACATGGGAGATGTACTGGTCAGCCAAACACACCATCTGTACATTCATCGAATGATAACTTTTCCTGTTCCTGTACACCTGTTCACTCCTGCTGGGGGGTACCAAAGCCACATGTGTCCCATCAATTGCACCTATGATGTTGGGGATATGTCCAAGGGCATAGAAATCACCCTTCACTGTAGGCAAATCCCCCACTTCAGGGAAAATGATGTAGCTCCTCATGTGTTTCAGCAGGGCAGACAACACTCTGGACAACACCTTGGAAAACATAGGTTGAGACATCCCTGATGATATGGCCACTGTTGTTTGAAATGACCCACTTGCTAAGAAATGGAGCACTGACAGCACCTGCACTAGAGGGGGGATCCCTGTGGGTTGGCGGATGGGTGACATCAGGTCTGCCTCCAGCTGGGCACACAGTTCCTGTATAGTGGCTCGGTCAAGCCTGTATGTCAGTATGACATGTCTTTCCTCCATTGTTGACAGGTCCTCCAGTGGTCTGTACACGGGAAGATTCCTCCATCTCCTCGCATTGCCCAGTGTACGGTGCCTAGGAAGGACAACAGCGAGCACAGAGTCAATCAACCCACAGGTACGTTCCCACAGCCTGCACACACCACGATTCACTATGCATTAAATGGTTTTATGAGTGTTGAGGAAAGGCCTAGGTATGTGTGACGCAGTAGAAATTAAACCATGTGGGCCCTTGAAATGGCGGCTGCCTGACCTGTGAAGTGTGACAATGGGATGTGAGGTCAATGCGCTGGCGTGGCACACCGTGGCGGTAGTCGGTCGAAGACCGCGGCGCAAAGCCGCATTGGTTAACATAGAATCCTATGGGTTACACGAGCCAATGACGATGTGCGCCGGCGGTCGGGGTACGCAACGCCGTGGTACGCACCGCCGCGGGCGTGACCGCCATTTTCTATCTACTTAATCACTCGATACCTGATCTTCCACAGGAGAGGACCTACCATGCAAGTGTTGCTGTGACCTCGGTCTGGAAGAGACAATGGCTGCTGCGACTGGGGAAAGGGCCCCTGCCTTCACTTCTGAAGAACTGGAGAAACTCGTGGATGGGGTCCTCCCCCAGTATGCGCTACTCTACGGTCCTCCAGACCAACAGGTAAGTACACTGGGAGCATGCTTTGTGGGCAATGCCTGGGTTGAGTCGGGTGGATGAAAGATGGTGGGGAGGGGAGCGATTGAGGCATGCATCAGACGACAGATGAGAGCATGTGCCACATGGCAAGGGTGGGGATGGGGGGCCACTCACATCAAGCATGCAGAAGGTGATGATTTTTTTTCTCCCCCTGTACATGTCACATAGGTCAGTGCCCACCAGAAAATCGCTATTTGGCGCTCCACAGCGGGGACTCGTGCTGATGTCAGTGGCAGCGACTCGTCCTCTGAAGGGAGCTCCTTTGTGGTGGCGGCAACATCCATGCCCCCCGCAACAACAGGTACAGTCGCCACCCAGCGCACCAGCACCGCCCTCCCAGCAGCCCCTCAGCGTTTGCCCCGTGCCCGCTCACCCAGGAAGGGGGGCATTTCCTTCGCCCCAGGCACCTCAGGCCCTGCCCCTGTCACCCCTGCTGCCCTCAGTGAGGAGGTCATTGACCTCCTGAGGACCATCATTGTTGGGCAGTCTACCCTTTTGAATGCCATCCAGGGTGTAGAAAGGGAGGTGCACCGGAGTAATGCATACCTGGAGGGCATTCATTCAGGTCAGGCTGCCCATCAGCGATCGTTCAACGCTCTGGCCTCAGCACTGACGGCAGCAATTGTCCCTGTCTCTAGCCTCCCCCGTCCAACTTCCTCCACCCAGACCCAATCCATTGTACCTCTGCCTATCCCAGACACACCTACAGACCAGCCTGCACACACCTCAACACCCAAGGGAAGCTCATCCAGACATAAGCACCACACTTCACACAAGCATTCACACAAGCAACATCCACATGCAGACACAGCAACACCCACTGCCTCCACTGTGTCCCCCTCCTCCTCGTCTCCCTCCTCCCTCCCTGTGACATCTCCACTCACACTTGCATGCACAACATCTTCAGCCACTACGTCCATCACCAGCACACCCACCAGAACACTCCGCACACGTGCAGTCACCACCCTCACTACCATTTACACGTCCCCTGTGTCCTCTCCCAGTGTGTCTGTCACCCCCTCTTCCAAACCACACAAACGCAGGCAGCCACCCACCCAACAGCCATCCACCTCACGACAGCCTCCAGCCCAAGCACCTGCACCCAAAGACACCAGACTTCACACTCCTACAACCACATCCTCTTCCTCCACTCCCATACCCACTACACCTAGCCGTCCCTCTCTTTCCAAATTGATTTTCCTTTCCAAACTTGACCTCTTTCAACAACTCCCCCACCCCGTCCATCGAATAAGACTGCAATCAGCACCTCAGCCACCACCAAACCAGGACCTATCAGGACTGTTGTCCAAGGACTGTGGAGTCCCCCACCCTCAAGGGCAACTAGTTCTGGTAGGAGCCAAGGCACGGCCAGCCCACCCCCGGAAAAACACCCAAAGATCACCAGTGCCCGGCGCGAGAGGCCAAGGACACCAGGGACCAAAATCCCTACCCTGGCTCCGCCTGGAAGTGGGGTGCCACCTGGCACACCGACAAAGGTGGGAAAGGGCCACAGACGATCAGGGAAGGGTGGGAAGGGCAGCACGCCCGACAAGTCCGGCAGCAGGCCAGCTGCCCAGGAGGGCCCCACCAGCCCCATCCCAGCTGCCCAGGAGGGCCCGCCAGCAACAGCCCAGCTGCCCAGGAGGGCCCCGCCAGCCCCAGCCCAGCTGGGCAATGAAGGAGTGCCAACTCAAGCACCGCTGAACAGGGCAAGGACCGCTGAACAGGGCAAGGACCGCCAAGGCAAGCACCGCTGAACTGGGCAAGCACCGCTGAACAGGGCAAGGACCGCCAACTCAAGCACCGCTGAACAGGGCAAGGACCGCCAAGGCAAGCACCGCTGAACAGGGCAAGGACCGCTGAACAGGGCAAGGACCGCCAAGGCAAGCACCGCTGAACTGGGCAAGCACCGCCAAGGCAAGCACCGCTGAACAGGGCAAGGACCGCTGAACAGGGCAAGGACCGCCAAGGCAAGCACTGCTGAACTGGGCAAGCACCGCCAAGGCAAGCACCGCTGAACAGGGCAAGGATCGCTGAACAGGGCAAGGACCGCCAACTCAAGCACCGCTCCGCTGGGCACCGCCGTCTCAAGCACCGCTCCGCTGGGCACCGCCGTCTCAAGCACCGCTGCACTGGGCCCTTCATCTCAAGCACCGCTGCGCTGGGCCCTTCATCTCAAGCACCGCTCCGCTGGGCACCGCCGGGCACCGCCATCTCAAGCACCGCTGCACTGGGCCCTTCATCTCAAGCACTGCTGCGCTGGGCCCTTCATCTCAAGCACCGCTGCACTGGGCCCTTCATCTCAAGCACCGCTCCGCTGGGCCCTTCATCTCAAGCACCGCTCCGCTGGGCCCTTCATCTCAAGCACCGCTCTGCTGGGCCCTTCATCTCAAGCACTGCTCTGCTGGGCACCGCCGTCTCAAGCACCGCTCCGCTGGGCACCACCGTCTCAAGAACCGCTGCACTGGGCCCTTCATCTCAAGCACCACTGCGCTGGGCCCTTCATCTCAAGCACCGCTCCGCTGGGCCCTTCATCTCAAGCACCGCTGCACTGGGCCCTTCATCTCAAGCACCACTCCGCTGGGCCCTTCATCTCAAGCACCGCTCCGCTGGGCCCTTCATCTGAAGCACCGCTGCACTGGGCCCTTCATCTCAAGCACCGCTCCGCTGGGCCCTTCATCTCAAGCACCGCTCCGCTGGGCACCGCCGTCTCAAGCACCGCTGCACTGGGCCCTTCATCTCAAGCACCGCTGCGCTTGGCCCTTCATCTCAAGCACCGCTGCACTGGGCCCTTCATCTCAAGCACTGCTCCGCTGGGCCCTTCATCTCAAGCACCGCTCCGCTGGGCCCTTCATCTCAAGCACCGCTCCGCTGGGCACCGCCGTCTCAAGCACCGCTCTGCTGGGCACCAGTGTCTCAAGCACTGCTGCACTGGGCCCTTCATCTCAAGCACCGCTGCGCTGGGCCCTTCATCTCAAGCACCGCTGCACTGGGCCCTTCATCTCAAGCACCGCTCCGCTGGGCCCTTCATCTCAAGCACCGCTCCGCTGGGCCCTTCATCTCAAGCACCGCTCCGCTGGGCACCGCCGGGCACCGCCGTCTCAAGCACCGCTCCGCTGGGCACCGCCTTCTCAAGCACCGCTGCACTGGGCCCTTCATCTCAAGCACCGCTGCACTGGGCCCTTCATCTCAAGCACCGCTCCGCTGGGCCCTTCATCTCAAGCACTGCTCCGCTGGGCCCTTCATCTCAAGCACCGCTCCGCTGGGCCCTTCATCTCAAGCACCGCTCTGCTGGGCACCTCCGTCTCAAGCACCGCTCCGCTGGGCACCGCCGTCTCAAGCACCGCTGCACTGGGCCCTTCATCTCAAGCACCGCTGCGCTGGGCCCTTCATCTCAAGCACCGCTCCGCTGGGCCCTTCATCTCAAGCACCGCTCCGCTGGGCCCTTCATCTCAAGCACCGCTCCCCTGGGCCCTTCATCTCAAGCACCGCTCCGCTGGGCCCTTCATCTCAAGCACCGCTGCACTGGGCCCTCCATCTCAAGCACCGCTCCGCTGGGCCCTTCATCTCAAGCACAGGTCCGCTGGGCACCGGCGTCTCAAGCACCGCTCCGCTGGGCACCGCCGTCTCAAGCACCGCTCCGCTGGGCACCACCGTCTCAAGAACCGCTGCACTGGGCCCTTCATCTCAAGCACCACTGCGCTGGGCCCTTCATCTCAAGCACCGCTCCGCTGGGCCCTTCATCTCAAGCACCGCTGCACTGGAACCTTCATCTCAAGCACCGCTCCGCTGGGCCCTTCATCTCAAGCACCGCTCCGCTGGGCCCTTCATCTCAAGCACCGCTGCACTGGGCCCTTCATCTCAAGCACCGCTCCGCTGGGCCCTTCATCTCAAGCACCGCTCCGCTGGGCACCGCCGTCTCAAGCACCGCTGCACTGGGCCCTTCATCTCAAGCACCGCTGCGCTTGGCCCTTCATCTCAAGCACCGCTGCACTGGGCCCTTCATCTCAAGCACCGCTCCGCTGGGCCCTTCATCTCAAGCACCGCTCCGCTGGGCACCGCCGTCTCAAGCACCGCTCCGCTGGGCACCTGCGTCTCAAGCACCGCTGCACTGGGCCCTTCATCTCAAGCACTGCTGCGCTGGGCCCTTCATCTCAAGCACCGCTGCACTGGGCCCTTCATCTCAAGCACCGCTCCGCTGGGCCCTTCATCTCAAGCACCGCTCCGCTGGGCCCTTCATCTCAAGCACCGCTCCGCTGGGCACCGCTGTCTCAAGCACCGCTCCGCTGGGCACCGCCGTCTCAAGCACCGCTGCACTGGGCCCTTCATCTCAAGCACCGCTGCGCTGGGCCCTTCATCTCAAGCACCGCTGCACTGGGCCCTTCATCTCAAGCACCGCTCCGCTGGGCCCTCCATCTCAAGCACTGCTCCGCTGGGCCCTTCATCTCAAGCACCGCTCCGCTGGGCCCTTCATCTCAAGCACCGCTCCGCTGGGTACCGCCGTCTCAAGCACCGCTCCGCTGGGCACCGCCGTCTCAAGCACCGCTGCACTGGGCCCTTCATCTCAAGCACCGCTGCGCTGGGCCCTTCATCTCAAGCACCGCTCCGCTGGGCCCTTCATCTCAAGCACCGCTGCACTGGGCCCTTCATCTCAAGCACCGCTCCGCTGGGCCCTTAATCTCAAGCACCGCTCCGCTGGGCCCTTCATCTCAAGCACCGCTCCGCTGGGCCCTTCATCTCAAGCACCGCTCTGCTGGGCCCTTCATCTCAAGCACCGCTGCACTGGGCCCTTCATCTCAAGCACCGCTCCGCTGGGCCCTTCATCTCAAGCGCAGGTCCGCTGGGCACCGCCGTCTCAAGCACTGCTCCGCTGGGCACCGCCGTCTCAAGCACCGCTGCACTGGGCCCTTCATCTCAAGCACCGCTCCGCTGGGCCCTTCATCTCAAGCACCGCTCCGCTGCGCACCGCCGTCTCAAGCACCACTGCACTGGGCCCTTCATCTCAAGCACCGCTGCGCTGGGCCCTTCATCTCAAGCACCGCTGCACTGGGCCCTTCATCTCAAGCACCGCTCCGCTGGGCCCTTCATCTCAATCACCGCTCCGCTGGGCCCTTCATCTCAAGCACCGCTCCGCTGGGCACCGCCGTCTCAAGCACCGCTCCGCTGGGCACCGCCGTCTCAAGCACCGCTCCGCTGGGCACCGCCGTCTCAAGCACCGCTGCACTGGGCCCTTCATCTCAAGCACCGCTGCGCTGGGCCCTTCATCTCAAGCACCGCTACACTGGGCCCTTCATCTCAAACACCGCTGGCCCATTGGCGGAAGGGGCAGTGCCGCATCCGTGTCGGGCAGGGCTGCACGAAGCACTATGGGCACCAGTCCCCCTCCAGAACCAGTGGACACTGTCATCCATTTGAGAGACTGCGGCTTTGCATTCCCCAGGATGGTACAGTGGGCAAACCACCCACTGTAGACACTTGAGAGACTGTGGCTTTGCACTCCCCAGGATGGTACAGTGGGCAAGCCACCCACTGTATGGACTTGAGAGACTGTGGCTTTGCACTCCCCAGGATGGTACAGTGGGCAAGCCACCCACTGTATGGACTTGAGAGACTGTGGCTTTGCACTCCCCAGGATGGGACAGTGGCCATGGAGGCCCCTCGTGGATCTGGCGTCGTGTACTCATGTGGCTGAGGTGCCCCCCCTTCCCTTCCCCCTGAGGGGCCTGTAGTTTTTCTACCTGATGCCCCTGCAGTGTTCTCTCCGTTGGTGTCAGGTATCCTGTGTGGGCCTTGCCCATGTGATTTGGGCCCAGTGGTCCACGGACAATGACAGCTAAAATTATCGGACTTTTAATATTTATGTATATATTAGTTTTAAATGTGTGATATTTTTATATGCCGATAATACAATATATTCGACTGTCTATGATCATTTCATTTTGTCTTTGCATTCTTCCGGGGGGGTTTGGGGGTTGTAACAGTGATGTATTGCTATGCATTGATGTGTGAGTTGTAGTGGGTGAGGGTGGTGGTGGGTGTGTAGCGTATGTGTGGCCGTAAAATTTTCTCCT
Source organism: Pleurodeles waltl (assembly GCF_031143425.1). Lineage (NCBI taxonomy): Eukaryota > Metazoa > Chordata > Amphibia > Caudata > Salamandridae > Pleurodeles > Pleurodeles waltl. The sequence continues at coordinate 925,141,253 of NC_090447.1, forward strand.
CCCCCCTCCCCTGTGTCGTAGGTGCAGTACTCACCGTAGTCTTCTGCGCCGGCGTTCGTGCTCCTGGTAGAGGAGCAGGAAGACAATGGCTGGTAGGATGTGTAGTTCGGGTTCCATGCTGTCCAGATTCCTCGTGGGGTGTATGGAGGTGAGCGTTTTCCGTTTGAAATGTCAGTTTCTGCCGTGTTTTTATCGGCGGGGCTACCGCCCCGGAAAAGATGGCGGATTGGTGGGTTGTGATAGGGTGGGCGGTACATTGTCTCCCGCCTGTCTGTTGGCGGTGACCGCCGCGCTGTTTGTTTGTCCCGCCGTGGCAGTCGGAGTGTTAAAGTGGCGGTCTCTGTTGGCGGTTTCCGCCAGGGTCAGAATTCAATTTTTTACACCGCCAGCCTGTTGGCGGGTTAGCCGCCGCTTTAACACCGACCGCCAGGGTTGGAATGACCCCCAAAGTGTTGATTCAGTGAGGATGGCCATGACATCCTTGTCAGAGAGGTGACGGAGCACTTTGCCACCTCCAAATTGCCAATTGGTAAGAGAGAGGCTATATGTCAACAAATAGTGGACAAAATCAACAGTATGTTAGAGGTGTAGCAAACTGTCACGGAGTGCAAGAAGCACTGGCAGGATTGCAAGTGTAGAACTAAGGAAAAAATGGCCAGAAACAGAAAGGCAGCCCGGCAAACTGGAGGTGAAAGTCCAGCACACAGGAGGACCTGGATGAGATGGAGAAGATGGTTGCAGCGGTCATCCTGGAAGAGCTACTCACAGGAATATATGGACAGGACTTCACAGACTTCCAACAACCACCACAAATGCAGGGTAAGTTGCATGGGGGAAAAAACTGCCAATTTTTAACAAATGCCAGAAAGGGGGGGCACATAGGATACTCTCAATGCATGCTATAAGATTGCTGAAGGACACATTTCCCATGAATCAAGATGCACTATTCACACATAAGCAACACATGTACACACACCTTGGTTGTGCCATGCACCACAAAAGATACACAACCTGGACATACGTCAATCACTAGGGCTATACACCAACATGTACATATGCAGCACATTGGATGGAAGGCATGTCTAATTACTGTGCCTGTGGCTGTATCATCACAACACCCCTTGCATATAGCCAAACCTACTCTACCTACATAGCTTAGACATCAGAGACGATGAAGAAAGTCAATACCATTCCTTGGGTTATGCCATGGTGGTGCCCCTTGCAGAAACACTTCGCTACCGCCATGTCTGACTGCCTAAACACATGCATGCTGCTTCTTCCAGCACACATTACAATGGCACATTAGCTAATATTACTTGAACACAACCCCACACATATACAAGACATCCCCACCAGGCAGCCACTTCTTCATCATGCTGCGTCAATGCCTGTCTGGATGCAGAGAGAACTAATCTGTGCAGCTGCTGGGGGAATTGCAGAGTGGTCCAGTATCACATTAAACATGGCACTACCCTGTGTACCTAACCTAGTGCAGTGTTGAGCCACACATATTGATGCTGATAAGAACTGTGCCTCTAGAGAAACATTTTCACTGCAGATTGCAATCTGTAGAACACAATGCATACAGGGTGAACCCACAACAACTTTGACACAACCATGTGAGTTACATAGAAATGGGGAACAATCACACAAATAAAACATATGGTGTATGTCTGTGAACATCATGGTTCACATTATCAAATTGATGGGCTGGGGATGGAGCACGGGCAAGTCTGGCGTTTGTAAGACTGCCAGTGCGGTCTTCCTTCTGCAGTTGGTATTACAAGTGACACACTGGGATGGGATGGTGGGTGGAAATCGTTTCTCCTCATGTCAGCTCTGTGGGGAAGCTACCACAACATTACTCCTGGATCAAATAGACACCAATCTTGGGGATCATAATCTGGAGGGTAGTGCTGATCGTAATGCTGGACAGGTGGCATTGCCAGTCCATTTGCTTGCGGCAACCTGCCATTGCCAGGCCATTGGCCCATGGGGCCTTCCCCATGGTCCAAATATAAAGGTTCCACCGGCGCTGTTGGCGGTGTGCATATTGTCAATGGCAGTCTGGTGGTCATAGGATTGCCAGACTTGTAATGAGGGCCCATGTGTGCACTTGTGCAAATAGCTGCAATATCTCCATCAAACTAGCTAGAGGCCCTGATCAAAGCTGAAAATAAGTCATCTGGCTATGTCCATAACTTAGTGGCATCAAGCACTGTCATGTACAAAATGCTGTTCACATCAATAAATTACATCCATGCTGGCCATCCCTGGGTCCACCCCTGTGCCAGTGGTAAATTACCTACTCTACCACAATACTGCATCCCTTACACCGTAGTGCAAGTTTGGCTGCGGTGAGGGGGAGAACATAGTTGTTTAGGAGGATCACCTTCCAGTACAACCAGAAACAGAAATGGCAATATGCTAGGTCCATGTGTGCTGTGGAATACAGCAAATATACACAAACTTAAACATGATGAGCAATCGAAGTAAACTTCATCATTGTGCCTTGGTAATGCCATCCCTGGGGTGGTGTAAGATATTGTGCCACCTCAGGTGTATGAAAACTTGTAAAACTGTGACAGGTGCAAAATGCAATGTGTCTTGGTATGGCTTGACCACCGCAACAGCCATTGCAAGGCCCTCCCATGCAAGTTGATGCATGAGAAGGGGCCATAATAACAAGGTGGTGTCAAGCCACTATAAGGGAATATATCACACCTTGTAAATCTGATGCAGACTATTGCGCCATCTAAGCTTCCTTTTACGTGACACTCAGGTGGGGCAAAGGGCTGATAAATAGGACCCATAATGTACAAGAACAATTTTGGGCTGTAGGATGTCACTGAGCCTCCAGTAGCAATTTAATGAGCAGCCTAGAGGGAGTGCGCACATGGCTTGTGACAGCTAATGAACACACACCTGCCATCCGAGGCACACACTTCCCACTGCATGGAGTCCAGCAGTGTTGGGCGGACATATCTGCTGCCATGAGGTAGAGGTCACAACAACTGCCCTCCCAAACTGGCAACAGCATGACAGACAACAAGCTGGACTCCATTCAGTGTGAAGTGGCATCCCTCAGAGAAGAGACGGATGCCTACCACAGGGATGTTACAGCTATATTGAAAAATCAGCAGTTCTTCCTTACTGAAGTGATGCCATATGGCATACCACAAGCGGCAGCTGGCAGGAGTTTTGACTCCCCATCTTTAACCCCTCAAGTGTGTGTGGCCCCCTGTACCTCCCCACTACCATCACCAATGGCACAGGAGGCACCACACACATCAGAGAATGAAGACGTGGAACAAATTACTTTTACTCTGAAATGTACCTGGTAGCACCAGTCTGTGCCACATGGGCAGTTTTCTCCTTCTGGGCTAAAGATCATGCCAGAGTTGTCACAGTAGGATATGTGCACTCTACACCCACCCACTGTTGACCTGTCTGCTATGGAATGTCTCTCACTTACCGATTGGTAATATTTGTTTCTCCACACTTATCAACACTACTATGAACCATAAATCATGACATGTCCCTCAACCCTGGACTTGTATCATTTCACAAATATATGAATTCACAAATGGGGTCTCTGATGTGGATATTGTAAATATCTCACTTTCACACTTCCACTTGCAAATAAACACCTTGTACACATTTAGCATGTCTACGTCCATTATGATCCATCTTCTAAGCTACATGATTGTGATGTGTGAATTCATGTCATTGGTGACAGGATATCAGTACGAGTGCAGGACTGTCGGGGCACAAAGTTGCATACTAGGATCCTAACATGACAAATGGGTATGCTGGTCTCATCTCCTGCATGCAATTCACTGAGTATGCTACAAATGAAAGACACATATATGGTTTCCTCATAATATATAGCAGGTATGGCTGAAAAGCAAGTGTAGCGCAATATCGTCAGCTGGGAGTACCAGAAGAACTCATTGATGTGGTACAGAGGTATCTAACCCCATTAGTGATGGCCACCTGTCAGTGTTGCATGACAGAGTTCCAACTGTGGATTTTTTCTAATGTGTCACAGGTCCCAACATTGTCACTACAGGAAACCCAACATTGACTACTGAAGTACCAGACTTACCTGTTCAATACAAAGGATACATAGTCATTGTTCGAAATGGGGTCTTTGGTTGACAGTCAGGTTACCCCCTGTTTAAGAAACAAACCTCACAATAGTCAGGGTAAAAGAGAATCACCTGCAGCTAACCCCTGCTTACCCCCTTGGTAGCTTGGCAGAGCAGTAGGCTTAACTTCAGAGTGCTAGGTGTAAAGTATTTGTACCAACACACACAGTAAATCACTGAAAACACTACGAAATGACACAACACAGGTTTAGAAAAATAGAGAACAGTTATCTAAACAAAACAAGACCAAGACAACACAAATCCACAATACACAAGTCAAGTTATCAATTAAAA